>NW_022323849.1:0-2526 GCF_002776525.5 Piliocolobus tephrosceles
AAATTTATTCTTTGGTCATCTAGCTTCAGGGACCGGAGCTGGGGGGGGATGGAGTTTCTAATACAGTCCCGACAAGAGTGGGGGCTGAGAAAGCCTGCCCCCGGCGCATCTGCTGGGAGCAACTTTTCTAGGAGTGGAAGGGCAATAGGCGGGGCACGGGCATGTCGGGGGAGGGGGGCGCTCCGCAGGTGCCACCAGGTAAATCTTGGTCTCCTCAGATTGACATCACCTGGTGCATGCCTGATTAATCTGCACCTTCCCGGGCATCAGCTGCATTCTTGCACACACGGGAAGAGTTGGTGGTGAAGAAGAACCCGGAAGTGCACCATCCTGCCTCCGTCCAAACAGTACAACCTTTTATTGATAATAGTGATAAAGGGGCGCCGTGGTCTGGCTGGCTACTTCCTGCTGTTAAGGGGTGTCGTTAAGGTCGGGGCCCATGGTTGGTATTTGGACGTAGGGATGAAGAATAAAATAAGGCACAGTATTAGTATAGGAATGAGGAATGGAAGCATTTGTTGGAATATGGGCAAAACCCAGAAGGATGGTCCTGGCAAGGTTGGGGAGTATGAGATAGTTAAGAAAATTTAGTAAGTTTGAGGCGAGTGGGGGAAAGCCAAACTGATTTCCACTGATTGCTTTTGGTAGCGGCCCTTTTTAGCTGGGAATGAGGAACAACTGCGCAAAGTAGTTGTTGGCCAGGCAGCAATTAAGGAGGGGAGTTTTTCATGGAGTGGATGGCTTTCCACTTACTCCTACTACAGAGATATTGGATGGAAGGCTAGGTCCAGAGAAGGACGGCAAAACAGAATAGGTAGCCTCACTGTCGATTAAAAAATTGTCTTACCCACTACCAGGAGAGTTACCCACGGCTCGGCGAGGGTGATGGGGGTCCCCGAGTCTCGGCACCTTCAGTTGTCGTCGTCTAGATGTAGGAGCTAGAAGGAGCTCCCAGGATCCTGGGAAAGGGGGTCACGTGGAGACGCAGCACCTGTTCTCAGGGTGGGGCAATCAGACTTCCAGTGTCCTCTCTGCTGGCAAGCAGGGCAGGGGGTTGCTGGTGGACGAAGGTTAGGACATTCACTGGCCTAATGTCCTGATGTCTTGCACTTATAGCAAGGCTGCGTTGGGGCTCGGGGACCCTGTGGACACCTGTTGGCATAGTGTCCTGCCTTGCCGCACTTATATAGCAGGCTCTTTTTGCAGCCTTGGAGTCTGTGGGGTGTGTGCTCTCTGGCCTGGGGTTACGACTGGGCTGTAAAGCCGCTGCTAGGAGCTGAACCTTCTGTTCAAGGCGAGCTTGCCGTCTCCTCTCTGGAGTTATAGACCTTAAAGGCTAATTTAACTACGTCTTTTATTGGTGTCTGAGGACCATCCTCTACCTTTTGAAGTTTTTTTTTACGAATGTCAGGAGCTGATTGAGAAATGAAATAAGATGCCAAAATGGTGGCCCCTGTGGGGGAGGCCGGATCTAACCGGGTATATTGGGTTAGAACCTCAGTCAGTTTAGGGTAGAGGTTAGGATAACCTGGAGGTCATGCCAAGTTAAGTCATAGGCCTGACAAAGGTGTCTAAATTCCTTTATGTATATGGTAGGATTAGCTGAGAAATCACCTAAACGCTTCTCAATTTTGGAAAGATCGGACAATGAAAAAGGGACATGTACTCTGACTACCCCCTCCACCCCAGCCACCTCTCGCAAAGGTGCTAACACTGTAGGAGGGTGTGGGCAGAGATAGGGGACTCAAGACAGCCAGTTGGGGGCCCCGAAGGAGGCATGGGACTGAGTAGATTACTAGTAGATAAGGAGGAGGAAGGAGGAGTCTGGATGGGGGGAGGAGGAGGAGTCTGGGCAGGAAGGGAGGGGGTGGAGAAAAGGAGGAGTATAGGGAGGAGAGCTTAAGGCCCAAAAGCCTTGTACATAAATTTCGGACCACTTGCCTAGCCGCTGGCAGAAATTGCTGAGGTCGATCACGCCACAGTGGAAAGGAAAATTAACCGCTTCCTCCTAAGGTCTTGTTCGAGCTGTAAGGTTTTTAAATTGGCTAGGAGGCACCCTAAGGGGGTGCTCTTTGGAAATTTGGACTGGGGGTTTCCCTTTGTTTCCTCTTTACCGACACAATGGACACAATGGAAATGGAAGTGGATCTCTGCCTGGCTTCAAAGTGTCCTTTGGAACCAGTAGAGACAGATTGGAGGCTCATGGATCCAAAGTGGAGATTACCTTCAGGCGGACGTCTCCATCCTGAACGGGTCTCCCGAGCCACTTGGTGGCTCAAAATGGACCTCGGACCTGCACAGGATTTTGGCCGAGGGAGGTAAAGAGGAGACAAGGGCACTTACCCCAGAGAGGCCGTGAGAGTGAGGGAAGCGGGTCTCAGGTCCTGGTCCGTCCACAGCATGGAACGAGGAGGAGGAGGAGGCTCCCCAGACCCTGGGGGCCCTGAGGAGGGGTCTCCTCCCAGGTTTCGGCACCAACTGATTTGTTTTTCTAAGACCACCAGAGTGGGCACAAAAGAACCAGCG
>NW_022323850.1:0-605 GCF_002776525.5 Piliocolobus tephrosceles
TATACTCTTACCACTTCTATTCAAAACTGTACAGTGTGAAACATTGATGAGAGAATTAAATAAAACGTATTTGTGGATTTGAAAATTCAATATTTTTAAGATGGCAGTTCTTCCATAACTTGTCCATCCATTCAATCCAAAGACAATAAAATTACAAAAAATTGTTTGGCTTTTGTTTTTAGAAAACAATAAATGGATTCTAAATTTTATCCAGAAAAAGAAAGGAATTATAATAGGCAAAACAATTTTGAAAAATAATAAATAAGAGTAATCTCAGCTGGGCATGGGGGCTCACGCCTGTAATCCCAGCACTTTGGGAGGCGGAGGCGGGCGGATCACGAGGTCAGGAGATTGAGACCATCCTGGCTAACACGGTGAAACCCCGTCTCTACTAAAAATACAAAATATTAAAGAAAAAACAATTAGCCAGGTGTAGTGGCCGGCGCCTGTAGCACCAGCTTCCCAGGAGGCTGAGGCAGGAGAATGGCATGAACCCCGGAGGCGGAGCTTGCAGTGAGCCGAGATGGCGCCACTGCACTCCAACCGGGACGACAGAGCGAGACTCTGCTTCAAAAAAAAAAAAAAAAAAAAAAAAAAAAAAAAAA
>NW_022323850.1:705-4092 GCF_002776525.5 Piliocolobus tephrosceles
TAAAAAAAAAAAAAAAAAAAAAAAAAAAAAAAAAAAAAAGTAATCTCTTCAAAGACTCCCTTAAAAAATAAAGTTACAAGCCATTGATTGGAGTAAATTATTTACAAAACAAATTTCAAAATGAACCTCGAACCAAAATACATCAGATATTCTCAAAAGTCAGTAATAAGACAAAAAGTAGTTCAATTTATAATGGGCAAAATATTTAAACAGAGAATTGATTTCAGAAAAAGATACATGAATTGCAAATAAGTTTTTTAAAAAGAGGCTCAATATCATTAACCTATATGGAATTACAATGAAATATCAATATACCTGCAAATTTACACAAAATTTTGGCTTATGGTTTCTTCTAGAAATGTTAGTCTTAACTTTCCCACTGAATTTTGTGATCTATTTTGAGTAAATTGATAAAAGACATGGGTCAAGTCAATGCTTTTTAGTTTTCCATACTGAGATCAAATTTTCTCAGCACCATCTGTTGAAAAGACTATCGTATTTCCACTTGAATTTTCATTAAAATTTCCTTTGCATCTTTATTAAAAATTATTTGACTCAATATACCTGGTCTATTTCTGGAATTTCTATTTATTCCATTGTTTTAAGCTTCAATCCTTTTGTCAATGCCACACTATCTTAAATATTGCAGCTTTATAACATGCTAGAATCAATTGTCATGACTCCTTTAACTTTATTATACTATTTGCTTTTACATTTTACTTATTTTTTTCTCATATATTAAAACATAAAATCCATAATGGCAAAGGCAAATATTGTCTATTTATTTCGATTTTGTTCACTCCATTTTTTTCTAGTCACTAGAATAATGCTAGGCATATGACAGATGCTCAATGAATATTTGTTGAATGAACAACAACATATGAAAAGCCTTTCTTAATTAGAAGCACCATATGAATGAAGATATTTGTTATCATCACAATTTTTTAGGAATATCAAGAATCTAAGACTGCTTAGACTTCTAAAGTTTTATGCTGCATGTTCTTTGAGTTTGTTTGTATGGACTCTTTTGGCAGTTGTATGACACCTTTCATACCCTTCTCAAAATATTTTTAAATCCTTATAATAAACTCTTAAGAAAAAACCTACAAATATGTTGAAATAAATATATAAAATAATTTGTAAAGTTTTATGTTATACTAATATGAGTGTCTCACTGTTAAGCCCATTAATATATTTTAACAAGATGCAGTCTGGTAATCATGATTGCAAAGTAGCGATGAATGCAAAATTACATGTATATACAGTATCTCTAATGGGATAGTACAGGGAAAATATGTATGATTTTCATTTGTAACAAAGTACTCCAAATACTGCTGTGATCTGTTATCCTCAATTGTAATTGAAATTAAAACGATGTTAAATTTCAGTTGAAGACTAGAGAAAGCAAATGTATAATGTTTTTATTATTTTCCCATCTGAGTTTATGAACTCACGCAGGCATACCTGGAAGATATTGCAGATTCAGTGCCAGACCATCTCGGTAAAGCAAATATCTCACTAAAGCAAGTCACACAAATCTTTTGGTTTCTGGTGCAAATAGAACTCGTGTATACAATATACAGTAGTTTAATAAGTGTACAATGGCATATGTCTAAAAATGTATATACCTTAATTTAAAATATTTTATTCATAAAAATTATTAAATAATCATATGAACCTTCAATGAGTCTTTGTTGTTGTTGTTGTTGATGGAGTGTCTCAACATAAATGGCTGCTGACTGATCAGGGTGATATGCTGAAGGTAGGGGTGGCTGTGGCAATTTCTTAAAGTAACACAAAAATGATGTTTATCAGATCAATTGACTCTTCCTTTTAGGAGAGATTTGTCTGTGACACACAATGCTGTTTGATAGCATTTTACCCATGGAAGAACTTCTTTCAAAATTGGAATCAATCTTTGCAAATCCTGCCTCTGCTTTATCAACTACGTGATGGAATATTCTTAATCCCTTGTTGTCATCTCAACAATGTTCACAGTGTCTTTGCCAAGAATAGATTCTGTCTCAAGAAACCACTTTGCTCATAAAAAGCAATTCCTCACGTGTTCAAATTTTAGAATGAGATTGCAGCAATTCCTTCACATCTTCAGGCTACACTGTCAATTCTAGTTCTCTTGCTATTTCTACCACATCTGTTGTTAATTCCTCTACTGAAGTTTTGAAGCCCTCAAAGTTATCCAGGAGGGTTGTGATCAACATCATCCGAACTCCTGTAAATATCAATATGAATCTATCTCCCATGAATCACTAATGTTCTTAATGGTGTCTAGAATGGTGAATATTTTCTGGGGGGTTTTCAGTTTACTTTTCTATAATGCATCAGAGGAATCATGATCTATGACAGCTATAATCTCACAAAATAAGACTTGAACAGAGAGATTTCTCCTTGGTCATGGACTGCGGAATGGATGTTGTGTTAGCAGGCATAAAAACAACAATCTCGTCGTACATTTCCGTTAGAGCTCTTGGGTAACCAGGCACATTGTCAATGAGCTGTATAATTTTGAAAGGAATCTTTTTTCTGAACATGAGGTTTCAACTGTGGACTTAAAACATTCAGTAAAGCACGTTGTAAACAGATGTGCTGTCATTCAGCCTTTGTTTCATTTCTAGAACACAGGATATGTAAATTTAACATAATTCTGAAGGTCCCTAGGATTATTGGAATGGTCAGTGAGCATTAGCTTCAACTTAAAGTCAGCAGTTGCATTCATCCCCACCAAGAGAATCAGCCTATTCTTCGAAGCCAGGCATTGAGTTCTCTTCTGTAGCTTTGAAAGTCCTAGATAACATCCTCTTCTAATAGAAGATTATTTTCATCTACATTGAAAATATATTGTTTAGAATAGCCACTTTTTATCAATTATCTTACTAAATATTTTTAATAACTTTTTACAATTTCCACATCAGTACTTGCTGTTTCACCTTGCCCTTTTATGTTATGTAGACAACTTATTTTCTTAAACCTCATTAACTGATCTTTGCTAGCTTCCAGCTTTTTTTTTTTTTTTTTTTTTTTTTTCTGAAGCTTTCTCACCTCTCTCAGCCTTCATAAAATTGGAAAGAGTTAGGGCCTTGCTCTGGGTTAGGCTTTGGCTTTAAGGAATGTTGTGATTTGTCTGATCTTTTTTCCAGACCACTAAAACTTTCTCAATATCAGCAATAAGGCTGTTTTGCTTTTTGATCATTTGCGTGTTACTGAAATAGCACTTTTAATTTTCTTCAAGTACTTTTCCTTTGCATTTACAAATTGGCTGTTTCACACAAGAGCCTTCGCTTTCAGCCTATCTTGGCTTTAGACATGCCTTCCTCGCTAAGCTTTATTATCATTTCTAGTTTTTTATTAAAAGTGAGAAGTGTGTCTTTC
>NW_022323851.1:0-3387 GCF_002776525.5 Piliocolobus tephrosceles
GAAAGACACACTTCTCACTTTTAATAAAAAACTAGAAATGATAATAAAGCTTAGCGAGGAAGGCATGTCTAAAGCCAAGATAGGCTGAAAGCGAAGGCTCTTGTGTGAAACAGCCAATTTGTAAATGCAAAGGAAAAGTACTTGAAGAAAATTAAAAGTGCTATTTCAGTAACACGCAAATGATCAAAAAGCAAAACAGCCTTATTGCTGATATTGAGAAAGTTTTAGTGGTCTGGAAAAAAGATCAGACAAATCACAACATTCCTTAAAGCCAAAGCCTAACCCAGAGCAAGGCCCTAACTCTTTCCAATTTTATGAAGGCTGAGAGAGGTGAGAAAGCTTCAGAAAAAAAAAAAAAAAAAAAAAAAAAAGCTGGAAGCTAGCAAAGATCAGTTAATGAGGTTTAAGAAAATAAGTTGTCTACATAACATAAAAGGGCAAGGTGAAACAGCAAGTACTGATGTGGAAATTGTAAAAAGTTATTAAAAATATTTAGTAAGATAATTGATAAAAAGTGGCTATTCTAAACAATATATTTTCAATGTAGATGAAAATAATCTTCTATTAGAAGAGGATGTTATCTAGGACTTTCAAAGCTACAGAAGAGAACTCAATGCCTGGCTTCGAAGAATAGGCTGATTCTCTTGGTGGGGATGAATGCAACTGCTGACTTTAAGTTGAAGCTAATGCTCACTGACCATTCCAATAATCCTAGGGACCTTCAGAATTATGTTAAATTTACATATCCTGTGTTCTAGAAATGAAACAAAGGCTGAATGACAGCACATCTGTTTACAACGTGCTTTACTGAATGTTTTAAGTCCACAGTTGAAACCTCATGTTCAGAAAAAAGATTCCTTTCAAAATTATACAGCTCATTGACAATGTGCCTGGTTACCCAAGAGCTCTAACGGAAATGTACGACGAGATTGTTGTTTTTATGCCTGCTAACACAACATCCATTCCGCAGTCCATGACCAAGGAGAAATCTCTCTGTTCAAGTCTTATTTTGTGAGATTATAGCTGTCATAGATCATGATTCCTCTGATGCATTATAGAAAAGTAAACTGAAAACCCCCCAGAAAATATTCACCATTCTAGACACCATTAAGAACATTAGTGATTCATGGGAGATAGATTCATATTGATATTTACAGGAGTTCGGATGATGTTGATCACAACCCTCCTGGATAACTTTGAGGGCTTCAAAACTTCAGTAGAGGAATTAACAACAGATGTGGTAGAAATAGCAAGAGAACTAGAATTGACAGTGTAGCCTGAAGATGTGAAGGAATTGCTGCAATCTCATTCTAAAATTTGAACACGTGAGGAATTGCTTTTTATGAGCAAAGTGGTTTCTTGAGACAGAATCTATTCTTGGCAAAGACACTGTGAACATTGTTGAGATGACAACAAGGGATTAAGAATATTCCATCACGTAGTTGATAAAGCAGAGGCAGGATTTGCAAAGATTGATTCCAATTTTGAAAGAAGTTCTTCCATGGGTAAAATGCTATCAAACAGCATTGTGTGTCACAGACAAATCTCTCCTAAAAGGAAGAGTCAATTGATCTGATAAACATCATTTTTGTGTTACTTTAAGAAATTGCCACAGCCACCCCTACCTTCAGCATATCACCCTGATCAGTCAGCAGCCATTTATGTTGAGACACTCCATCAACAACAACAACAACAAAGACTCATTGAAGGTTCATATGATTATTTAATAATTTTTATGAATAAAATATTTTAAATTAAGGTATATACATTTTTAGACATATGCCATTGTACACTTATTAAACTACTGTATATTGTATACACGAGTTCTATTTGCACCAGAAACCAAAAGATTTGTGTGACTTGCTTTAGTGAGATATTTGCTTTACCGAGATGGTCTGGCACTGAATCTGCAATATCTTCCAGGTATGCCTGCGTGAGTTCATAAACTCAGATGGGAAAATAATAAAAACATTATACATTTGCTTTCTCTAGTCTTCAACTGAAATTTAACATCGTTTTAATTTCAATTACAATTGAGGATAACAGATCACAGCAGTATTTGGAGTACTTTGTTACAAATGAAAATCATACATATTTTCCCTGTACTATCCCATTAGAGATACTGTATATACATGTAATTTTGCATTCATCGCTACTTTGCAATCATGATTACCAGACTGCATCTTGTTAAAATATATTAATGGGCTTAACAGTGAGACACTCATATTAGTATAACATAAAACTTTACAAATTATTTTATATATTTATTTCAACATATTTGTAGGTTTTTTCTTAAGAGTTTATTATAAGGATTTAAAAATATTTTGAGAAGGGTATGAAAGGTGTCATACAACTGCCAAAAGAGTCCATACAAACAAACTCAAAGAACATGCAGCATAAAACTTTAGAAGTCTAAGCAGTCTTAGATTCTTGATATTCCTAAAAAATTGTGATGATAACAAATATCTTCATTCATATGGTGCTTCTAATTAAGAAAGGCTTTTCATATGTTGTTGTTCATTCAACAAATATTCATTGAGCATCTGTCATATGCCTAGCATTATTCTAGTGACTAGAAAAAAATGGAGTGAACAAAATCGAAATAAATAGACAATATTTGCCTTTGCCATTATGGATTTTATGTTTTAATATATGAGAAAAAAATAAGTAAAATGTAAAAGCAAATAGTATAATAAAGTTAAAGGAGTCATGACAATTGATTCTAGCATGTTATAAAGCTGCAATATTTAAGATAGTGTGGCATTGACAAAAGGATTGAAGCTTAAAACAATGGAATAAATAGAAATTCCAGAAATAGACCAGGTATATTGAGTCAAATAATTTTTAATAAAGATGCAAAGGAAATTTTAATGAAAATTCAAGTGGAAATACGATAGTCTTTTCAACAGATGGTGCTGAGAAAATTTGATCTCAGTATGGAAAACTAAAAAGCATTGACTTGACCCATGTCTTTTATCAATTTACTCAAAATAGATCACAAAATTCAGTGGGAAAGTTAAGACTAACATTTCTAGAAGAAACCATAAGCCAAAATTTTGTGTAAATTTGCAGGTATATTGATATTTCATTGTAATTCCATATAGGTTAATGATATTGAGCCTCTTTTTAAAAAACTTATTTGCAATTCATGTATCTTTTTCTGAAATCAATTCTCTGTTTAAATATTTTGCCCATTATAAATTGAACTACTTTTTGTCTTATTACTGACTTTTGAGAATATCTGATGTATTTTGGTTCGAGGTTCATTTTGAAATTTGTTTTGTAAATAATTTACTCCAATCAATGGCTTGTAACTTTATTTTTTAAGGGAGTCTTTGAAGAGATTACTTTTTTTTTTTTTTTTTTTTTTTTTTTTTTTTTTTTTTA
>NW_022323851.1:3487-4092 GCF_002776525.5 Piliocolobus tephrosceles
TTTTTTTTTTTTTTTTTTTTTTTTTTTTTTTTTTGAAGCAGAGTCTCGCTCTGTCGTCCCGGTTGGAGTGCAGTGGCGCCATCTCGGCTCACTGCAAGCTCCGCCTCCGGGGTTCATGCCATTCTCCTGCCTCAGCCTCCTGGGAAGCTGGTGCTACAGGCGCCGGCCACTACACCTGGCTAATTGTTTTTTCTTTAATATTTTGTATTTTTAGTAGAGACGGGGTTTCACCGTGTTAGCCAGGATGGTCTCAATCTCCTGACCTCGTGATCCGCCCGCCTCCGCCTCCCAAAGTGCTGGGATTACAGGCGTGAGCCCCCATGCCCAGCTGAGATTACTCTTATTTATTATTTTTCAAAATTGTTTTGCCTATTATAATTCCTTTCTTTTTCTGGATAAAATTTAGAATCCATTTATTGTTTTCTAAAAACAAAAGCCAAACAATTTTTTGTAATTTTATTGTCTTTGGATTGAATGGATGGACAAGTTATGGAAGAACTGCCATCTTAAAAATATTGAATTTTCAAATCCACAAATACGTTTTATTTAATTCTCTCATCAATGTTTCACACTGTACAGTTTTGAATAGAAGTGGTAAGAGTATA
>NW_022323852.1:0-2533 GCF_002776525.5 Piliocolobus tephrosceles
AGGCTTCTTTCCAGTTTCTGTCTGAGGATATATCCTTTCTCCCCATAGCCCAATGAGCTCCCAGTTATCACACTGCAGAATCCACTACAAAAGTATTAGCAAACTGTTCCAAGAACCGAAGGATGGAACTCTGTGAGATGAAGTCACACCTCTAAAAGCAATCACT
Source organism: Piliocolobus tephrosceles (assembly GCF_002776525.5). NCBI lineage: Eukaryota > Metazoa > Chordata > Mammalia > Primates > Cercopithecidae > Piliocolobus > Piliocolobus tephrosceles. Next base: position 167 of record NW_022323852.1, read on the forward strand.
CAGAAAGATATTCTCCAGTTATGTGTGGATACTTCCTTTTTCACAATGGGCCAGAATTGGCTCCCATATATCACTTTGCCCATTCCACGAATAGAGTGTTAGCAAACTTCTTCCAGAGGAAAAACTTGTAACTCTGTGAGATGAATTCACAGATCACAAAGTAATTTCTCAGAAAGCTTCTCTCTCGTGTTTAACTGTTGATATTTCCTTGATCAGCGTAGGCCTCAATGCCTTCCAAAGTAACATTTCTTAGATTCTTCAGAGACAGTGCTAATGGCCTGCTCCATGAAATATAAGTGTAACTCTGAGAGATGAATTCCCACATCAACCAGAAGTTTCTTAAGAAGCTTCTTTCTAGTTTTAGTCCGAGGATATTTACTTTGACACCATAAGTTTCATAGCACTGAGAAATATCCCATTGCAGATTTTCAGAAAACTGTGTTAGCAAACTGATGACTGAAGAGAAACTTGTATCTCTGTCATTTGCATTCACACATCATAGTGCAGTTCCACAGAATGCTTCTTTCCAGTTTCTGTCTGAGGATATACCTTTCTCCCCATAGCCCTCAATGAGCTCCCAAATATCACATTGCAGAATCAACCACAAGAGTGTTAGCAAAATGTTCCAAGGAGGGAAGGGTGGAACTCTGTGTGATGAAGTCACACATCTAAAAGCAATCTTTCAGAAAGCTATTCTCTAGTTTTTTTGTGTGGATACTTCCTTTTTCACAGTGGGCCCGAATTGGCTCCCATTTTTCACTTTGCCCATTCCCCAAAAAGAGTGTTAGCAAACTGCTTCCTGAAGAATCACTTGTAACTCTGTGAGATGAATTCACAGATCACAAAGAAATTTCTCAGAAAGTCTCTCTCTTGTTTTTAAATCTTGATAGTTCCTTTATCAGCATAGGCCTCAATGCGTTCCAAAGTAGCATTTCTTAGATTCTTCAAAGACAGTGCTAATGGCCTGCTCCATGAAATATAAGTGTAATTCTGAGAGATGAATTCACACATCAACAAGAAGTTTCTTAGGAAACCTCTGTCAAGTTTCCCTCCGAGGATATTTCCTTTGTCACCATAAGCTTCATAGCGCTGAGAAATATCCCATTGCAGATTTCCAGAAAACTGTTTTAGCAAACTGATGACTGATGGGAAACGTGCAACTCTGTGAGTTGAATTCACACATCGCCGTGCAGTTTCACCCAACGCTTCTCTCCAGTTTCTGTCTGATGATATATCCTTTCTCCCCATAGCCCTCAATGAGCTCCCAAATATCACATTGCAGAATCCATGATAACAGTTTTAGCCAACTGTTCCAAGAAGGGAAGAGTGGAACTCTGTGTGATGAAGTCACACATCTAAAAGCAATCTCTCAGAAAGCTATTCTCTAGTTGTTATGTGTGGATAGTTCCTTTTTCACAGTGGGAATGAATTGGCTCCCAAAAATCACTTTGCCCATTCCACGAAAAGAGTGTTAGCAAACTGCTTCCTGAGGAATAACTTGTAACTCTATGAGATGAATTCACAGATCACAAAGAAATTTCTCAGAAAGTTCTCTCTCGTTTTTAACTGTTTATATTTCCTTTATCAGCTTATGCCTCAGTGCGTTCCAAGTAACATTTCTTAGATACTGCAAAGACAATGCTAATGGCCTGCTCGATGAAATATAAGTTTAACTCTGAGGGATGAATTCACACATCAACCAGAAGTTTCTTAGGAAGCTTCTGTTTAGCTTTCCTCCGAGGATATTTCCTTTGTCACCATAAGCTTCATAGCGCTGAGAAATATCCCATTGCAGATTCCCAGAAAACTGTGTTACCCAAATGATGATTGAAGAGAGACGTGTAACTCTGAGAGTTGCATTCACACATCGCAGTCCAGTTTCACAGAAGGCTTCTTTCCAGTTTCTGTCTGAGGATATATCCTTTCTCCCCTTAGCCCTCAATGAGCTCCCTAATATCACATTGCAGAATCCACGAAAACGTGTTAGCAAACTGTTCCAAGAAGGGAAGGGTGGAACTCTGTGTGATGAAGTCACACATCTAAAAGCAATCTCTCAGAAAGCTATTCTCTACTTGTTATGTGTGGATACTTCCTTTTTCACAATGGGCCTGAATTGGCTCCAAATAACACTTTGACCATTACACGAAAAGAGGCTTAGCAAACTGCTTCCTGAGGAATAACCTATAAGTCTGTGAGATGAATTCAGTGATCAGAAAGAATTTTCTCAAAGGTTCTCTCTCGATTTTAACTGTTGATATTTCCTTTTTCAGCGTAGGCCTCAATGCCTTCCAAAGTAAGATTTCTTAGATTCTTCAAAGACAGTGCTAATGGCCTGCTCCATGAAATATAAGTGTAACTCTGAGAGAT
>NW_022323853.1:0-1235 GCF_002776525.5 Piliocolobus tephrosceles
CTCAGCTATAGGTCTGTTGGAGATTGCTTGAGGTCCACTCCAGACCCTGTTTGTCTGGGTATCAGCAGCAGAGGTTGCAGAAGATAGAATATTGCTGAACAGTGATTGCACCTGTCTGATTCTTGCTTTGGAAGCTTCCTCTCAGGGGTGTACTCCACCCTGTGAGGTGTGGGGTGTCAGACTGCCCCTAGTGTGGGATGTCTCCCAGTTAGGCCACTCAGGGGTCAGGGACCCACTTGAGCAGGCTGCCTGTCCCTTCTCAGATCTCAACCTCCGTGTTGGGAGATCCACTGCTTTCTTCAAAGCTGTCAGACAGAGTCATTTGCGTCTGCACAGGCCTCTGCTGCTTCCCCTGTTATTTTTTAGTTGTGTCCTGTCCCCAGAGGCGGAGTCTACAGAGACAGGCAGGTTTCCTTGAGCTGCTGTGAGCTCCACCCAGTTAGAGCTTCCCAGCGGCTTTGTTTACCTACTTAAGCCTCAGCGATGGCGGGCGCCCCTCCCCGAACCTCGCTGCTGCCTTGTAGTTAGATTGCGGCAGACTGCTGTGTTAGCAAGGAGGGAGGCTCCGTGGGCGTGGGACCCTCCTGGCCAGGTGTGGGATATATTCTCCTGGTGTGCCGGTGTGCTTACCGCGCAGTATTGGGGTGGGAGTTACCCGATTTTCCAGGTGTTGTGTGTCTCAGTTCCCCTGGCTAGGAAAAGGGACTCCCTTCCCCCTTGTGCTTCCCAGGTGAGGCGATGCCTCTCCCTGCTTCAGCTCTCCTTGGTCATGCTGCAGCAGCTGACCAGCACCGATTGTCCAGCACTCCCGAGTGAGATGACCCCAGTACCTCAGTTGAAAATGCAGAAATCACCGGTCTTCTGTGTTGCTCGCGCTGGGAGATGGAGACTGGAGCTGTTCCTATTCAGCCATGTTGCTCCGCCCCCTCCTATCCGTTTTTTTTTAATTGTTATTTTTTTAGATGGAGTCTTGCTTTGTCACCCAGGCTGGAGTGCAGGTGTAAGATCTCGACTCACTGCAACCTCTGCCTCCCAGGTTCAAGCGATTCTCCTGCCTCAGCCTCCCAAGTAGCTGGGACTACAGGTGCATGCCACCATGCCCAGGTAATTTTTTGTATTTTTAGTAGAGATGGGGTTTCACCATATTAGCCAGGATGGTCTCGATTTCCTGACCTTGTGATCTGCCCATCTTGGCCTCCCAAAGTGCTGGGGTTACAGGTGTGAGTCACCACGCC
>NW_022323854.1:0-2533 GCF_002776525.5 Piliocolobus tephrosceles
ATCTCTCAGAGTTACACTTATATTTCATGGAGCAGGCCATTAGCACTGTCTTTGAAGAATCTAAGAAATCTTACTTTGGAAGGCATTGAGGCCTACGCTGAAAAAGGAAATATCAACAGTTAAAATCGAGAGAGAACCTTTGAGAAAATTCTTTCTGATCACTGAATTCATCTCACAGACTTATAGGTTATTCCTCAGGAAGCAGTTTGCTAAGCCTCTTTTCGTGTAATGGTCAAAGTGTTATTTGGAGCCAATTCAGGCCCATTGTGAAAAAGGAAGTATCCACACATAACAAGTAGAGAATAGCTTTCTGAGAGATTGCTTTTAGATGTGTGACTTCATCACACAGAGTTCCACCCTTCCCTTCTTGGAACAGTTTGCTAACACGTTTTCGTGGATTCTGCAATGTGATATTAGGGAGCTCATTGAGGGCTAAGGGGAGAAAGGATATATCCTCAGACAGAAACTGGAAAGAAGCCTTCTGTGAAACTGGACTGCGATGTGTGAATGCAACTCTCAGAGTTACACGTCTCTCTTCAATCATCATTTGGGTAACACAGTTTTCTGGGAATCTGCAATGGGATATTTCTCAGCGCTATGAAGCTTATGGTGACAAAGGAAATATCCTCGGAGGAAAGCTAAACAGAAGCTTCCTAAGAAACTTCTGGTTGATGTGTGAATTCATCCCTCAGAGTTAAACTTATATTTCATCGAGCAGGCCATTAGCATTGTCTTTGCAGTATCTAAGAAATGTTACTTGGAACGCACTGAGGCATAAGCTGATAAAGGAAATATAAACAGTTAAAAACGAGAGAGAACTTTCTGAGAAATTTCTTTGTGATCTGTGAATTCATCTCATAGAGTTACAAGTTATTCCTCAGGAAGCAGTTTGCTAACACTCTTTTCGTGGAATGGGCAAAGTGATTTTTGGGAGCCAATTCATTCCCACTGTGAAAAAGGAACTATCCACACATAACAACTAGAGAATAGCTTTCTGAGAGATTGCTTTTAGATGTGTGACTTCATCACACAGAGTTCCACTCTTCCCTTCTTGGAACAGTTGGCTAAAACTGTTATCATGGATTCTGCAATGTGATATTTGGGAGCTCATTGAGGGCTATGGGGAGAAAGGATATATCATCAGACAGAAACTGGAGAGAAGCGTTGGGTGAAACTGCACGGCGATGTGTGAATTCAACTCACAGAGTTGCACGTTTCCCATCAGTCATCAGTTTGCTAAAACAGTTTTCTGGAAATCTGCAATGGGATATTTCTCAGCGCTATGAAGCTTATGGTGACAAAGGAAATATCCTCGGAGGGAAACTTGACAGAGGTTTCCTAAGAAACTTCTTGTTGATGTGTGAATTCATCTCTCAGAATTACACTTATATTTCATGGAGCAGGCCATTAGCACTGTCTTTGAAGAATCTAAGAAATGCTACTTTGGAACGCATTGAGGCCTATGCTGATAAAGGAACTATCAAGATTTAAAAACAAGAGAGAGACTTTCTGAGAAATTTCTTTGTGATCTGTGAATTCATCTCACAGAGTTACAAGTGATTCTTCAGGAAGCAGTTTGCTAACACTCTTTTTGGGGAATGGGCAAAGTGAAAAATGGGAGCCAATTCGGGCCCACTGTGAAAAAGGAAGTATCCACACAAAAAAACTAGAGAATAGCTTTCTGAAAGATTGCTTTTAGATGTGTGACTTCATCACACAGAGTTCCACCCTTCCCTCCTTGGAACATTTTGCTAACACTCTTGTGGTTGATTCTGCAATGTGATATTTGGGAGCTCATTGAGGGCTATGGGGAGAAAGGTATATCCTCAGACAGAAACTGGAAAGAAGCATTCTGTGGAACTGCACTATGATGTGTGAATGCAAATGACAGAGATACAAGTTTCTCTTCAGTCATCAGTTTGCTAACACAGTTTTCTGAAAATCTGCAATGGGATATTTCTCAGTGCTATGAAACTTATGGTGTCAAAGTAAATATCCTCGGACTAAAACTAGAAAGAAGCTTCTTAAGAAACTTCTGGTTGATGTGGGAATTCATCTCTCAGAGTTACACTTATATTTCATGGAGCAGGCCATTAGCACTGTCTCTGAAGAATCTAAGAAATGTTACTTTGGAAGGCATTGAGGCCTACGCTGATCAAGGAAATATCAACAGTTAAACACGAGAGAGAAGCTTTCTGAGAAATTACTTTGTGATCTGTGAATTCATCTCACAGAGTTACAAGTTTTTCCTCTGGAAGAAGTTTGCTAACACTCTATTCGTGGAATGGGCAAAGTGATATATGGGAGCCAATTCTGGCCCATTGTGAAAAAGGAAGTATCCACACATAACTGGAGAATATCTTTCTGAGTGATTGCTTTTAGAGGTGTGACTTCATCTCACAGAGTTCCATCCTTCGGTTCTTGGAACAGTTTGCTAATACTTTTGTAGTGGATTCTGCAGTGTGATAACTGGGAGCTCATTGGGCTATGGGGAGAAAGGATATATCCTCAGACAGAAACTGGAAAGAAGCCT
>NW_022323855.1:0-2767 GCF_002776525.5 Piliocolobus tephrosceles
CATGAAATATAAGGGTAACTCTGAGAGATGAATTCACACATCAACCAAATGTTTCCTAGGAAGCTCCTTTCTATTTTTCCTTCCAGGATATTTCCTTTGTCACCATAAGCTTCAAGCGCTGAGAAATATCCCATTCCAGATTTTCAGAAAACTTGTTAGGAAACTGATGACTGAAGAGAAACTTGTATCTCTGTCATTTGCACTCACACATCGTAGTGCAGTTCCACAGAATGCTTCTTTCCAGTTTCTGTCTGAGGATATACCTTTCTCCCCATACCCCTCAATGAGCTCCCAAATATCACATTGCAGAATCAACCACAACAGTGTTAGCAAAATGTTCCAAGAAGGGAAGGGTGGAACTCTGTGTCATGAAGTTACACATCTAAAAGCAATCTCTCAGAAAGCTATTCTCTAGTTGTTTTTTGTGGATAGTTCCTTTTTCACAGTGGGCCCGAATTGGCTCCCATTTATCACTTTGCCCATTCCCCGAAAAGAGTGTCAGCAAACTGCTTCCAGAAGAATCACTTGTAACTCTGTGAGATGAATTCACAGATCACAAAGAAATTTCTCAGAAAGTCTCTCTCTTGTTTTTAAATCTTGATAGTTCCTTTACCAGCATAGGCCTCAATGCGTTCCAAAGTAGCATTTCTTAGATTCTTCAAAGACAGTGCTAATGGCCTGCTCCATGAAATATAAGTGTAAATCTGAGAGATGAATTCACACATCAACAAGAAGTTTCTTAAGAAGCTTCTGTCAAGTTTTCCTCCGAGGATATTTCCTTTGTCACTATAAGCTTCTAGCACTGAGAAATATCCCATTGCAGATTTCCAGAAAACTGTGTTAGCAAACTGATGACTGATGGGAAACGTGCCACTCTGTGAGTTGAATTCACACATCGCCGTGCAGTTTCACAGAACGCTTCTTTGCAGTTTCTGTCTGATGATATATCCTTTCTCCCCATAGCCCTCAATGAGCTCCCAAATATCACATTGCCGAATCCACGACAACAGTTTTAGCCAACTGTTCCAAGAAGGGAAGAGTGGAACTCTGTGTGATGAAGTCACACATCTAAAAGCAATCTCTCAGAAAGCTATTCTCTTGTTGTTATGTGTGGATACTTCCTTTTTCACAGTGGGAACGAATTGGCCCCCAAAAATCACTTTGCCCATTCCACGAAAAGAGTGTTAGCAAAACGGTTCCTGAGGAATAACTTGTAACTCTGTAAGATGAATTCACAGATCACAAAGAAATTTCTCAGAAAGTTCTCTCTCGTTTTTAACTGTTTATATTTCCTTTATCAGCTTAGGCCTCAGTGCGTTCCACGTAACATTTCTTAGATACTTCAAAGACAATGCTAATGGCCTTCTCGATGAAATATAAGTTTAACTCTGAGGGATGAATTCACACAACAACCAGAAGTTTCTTAGGAAGCTTCTGTCTAGTTTTCGTCCCAGGATATTTCCTTTGTCACATAAGCTTCATAGCGCTGAGAAATATCCCGTTGCAGATTTCCAGAAAACTGTGTTAGCAAACTGATGAATGAAGACAGATGAGCAATTCTGTGAGTTGCATTCACACATCGCAGTGCAGTTTCACAGAAGGCTTCTTTCCAGTTTCTGTCAGATGATATATCCTTTCTCCCCATAGCCCTCAATGAGCTCCCAATTATCACAATGCAGAATCCACCACAACAGTGTTAGCAAACTCTTTCAAGAAGGAAAGGGTGGAACTCGTGTGTGATGAATTCAAACATCTAAAAGCAATCTCTCTGAAAGCTATTCTCTAGTTGTTATGTGTGGATACTTCCTTTTTCACAATGGGCCCGAATTGGCTCCCAAAGATCACTTTGCCGATTCCACGAAAAGAGTGTTAGCAAACTGCTTCCTGAAGAATAACTTGTAACTCTATGAGATGAATTCACAGATCACAAAGAAATTTCTCAGAAAACTTGTCTCTCAATTTTAAATGTTGATATTTCCTTTATCAGCATAGGCCTCAATGCGTTCCAAAGTGACATTTCTTAAATTCTTCAAAGACAGTGCTAATGGCATCGTCCAAGAAATATAATTGTAACTCTGAGAGATGAATACACACATCAACCAGAAGTTTCTTAGGAAGCTTCTGTTTAGTTTTCCTCTGAGGATATTTCCTTTGTCACCATAAGCTTCATAGCGCTGAGAAATATCCCATTGCAGATTTCCAGAAAACTGTGTTAGCCAAATGATGATTGAAGAGAAACGTGTAACTCTGTGAGTTGCATTCACACATCACAGTGCAGTTTCACAGAATGCTTCTTTCCAGTTTCTGTCTGAGGATATATCCTTTCTCCCCATAGCCCTCAATGAGCTGCCAAATATCACATTGCCGAATCCACGAAAACGTGTTAGCAAACTTTTCCAAGAAGGGAAGGGTGGAACTCTGTGTGATGAAGTCACACATCTAAAAGCAATCTCTCAGAAAGCTATTCTCTACTTGATATGTGTGGATACTTCCTTTGTCACAATGGGCCCGAATTGGCTCCAAATAACACTTTGACCATTACACGAAAAGAAGCTTAGCAAACTGCTTCCTGAGGAATAACCTATAACTCTGTGAGATGAATTCAGTGATCACAAGGAATTTTCTCAAAGGTTCTCTCTCGTTTTTAACTGTTGATATTTCCTTTTTCAGCGTAGGCCTCAATGCCTTCCAGTGTAACATTTCTTAGATTCTTCAAAGAAAGTGCTAATGGCCTGCTCCATGAAATATAAGTGTAACTCTGAGAGAT
>NW_022323856.1:0-1000 GCF_002776525.5 Piliocolobus tephrosceles
GTAACTCTGAGAGATGAATTCACACATCAACCAGATGTTTCCTAGGAAGCTTCTTTCTGGTTTTCCTCCGAGGATATTTCCTTTGTCACCATAAGCTTCATAGGGCTGAGAAATATCCCATTGCAGATTTCCAGAAAACTGTGTTAGCAAATTGATGACTGAAGAGAAACGTGTAACTCTGTGAGCTAGATTCACACATCGCAGTGCCGTTTCTCAGAAGGCTTCTTTCCAGTTTCTGTCTGAGGATATATCCTTTCTCCCCATAGCCCTCAAAGAGCTCCCATATATCACATTGCAGAAACCACGACAACAGTGTTAGCAAACTGTTCCGAGAAGGAAGGGTGGAACTCTGTGTGATGAAGTCACACATCTAAAAGCAATCTCTCTAAAGCTACTCTAGCTGTTATGTGTGGATACTTCCTTTTTCACAATGGGCCCAAATTTGCTCCCAAATATCACCTGCAGATTCCACGAAAACAGTCACACATCTAAGAGCAATCTCTCAGAAAGAAATTCTCTAGTTGTAATGTGTGGATACTTCCTTTTTCACAACGGGTCCCAATTGGCTCCCAAATATCACTTAGCAAATTCCACGAAAAGAGTGTTAGGAAAGTGCTTCCTGAGGAATAACTTGTAACTCTGTGAGATGAATTCAAAGATCACAAAGAAATTTCTGAGAAAGCTTCTCTATCATTTTTAAATCTTCATATTTCCTTTATCAGCATAGGCCTCAATGCGTTCCAAAGTAACATTTCTTAGATTCTTCAAAGACAGTGCTAATGGCCTGCTCCATGAAATATAAGGGCAACTCTGAGAGATGAATTCACACATCAACCAAATGTTTCCTAGGAAGCTTATTTCTATTTTTCCTTCCAGGATGTTTCCTTTGTCACCATAAGCTTTATAGCGCTGAGAAATATCCCATTGCAGATTTCCAGAAAACTGTGTTAGCCAACTGATGACTGAAGAGAAACGTGTAACTCTGTGAGTTGCATTCAAA
>NW_022323857.1:0-1362 GCF_002776525.5 Piliocolobus tephrosceles
TAGTTTTCCTCCGAGGATGTTTCCTTTGTCACCATAAGCTTCATAGCCCTGAGAAATATCCCATTGCAGATTTCCAGAAAACTGTGTTAGCAAACTGATGACTGAAGAGAAACGTGTATCTCTGTGAGTTGCATTCACACCTCGCAGTGCAGTTTCACAGAAGGCTTCTTTCCAGTTTCTGTCTGAGGATATATCCTTTCTCCCCTTAGCCCTCAATGAGCTCCCCAATATCACATTGCAGAATCCACCACAACAGTGTTAGCAAACTGTTCCAAGAAGGAAAAGGTGGAACTCTCTGAGTTGAAGTCACACATCTAAAAGCAATCTCTCAGAAAGGTATTCTCTAGTTGTTATGTGTGGATACTTCCTTTTTCACAATGAGCCCGAATTGGCTCCCAAATATCGCTTTCCCCCTTCCACGAAAAGAGAGTTAGCAAAGTGCTTCCTGAGGAATAACTTGTAACTCTGTGAGATGAATTCACAGATCACAAAGAAATTTCTCAGAAAGCTTCTCTCTCGTTTTTAACTGTTGATATTTCCTTTATCAGCATAGGCCTCAATGCGTTCCAAAGTAACTTTTCTTAGATTCTTCAAAGACAGTGCTAATGGCCTGCTCCATGAAATATATGTGTAACTCTGAGAGATGAATTCACCCATAAACCAGATATTTCCTAGGAAGCTTCTTTCTAGTTTTCCTCCGAGGATATTTCCTTTGTCACCATAAGCTTCTTAGCGCTGTGAAATATCCCATTGCAGATGTCCAGAAAACTGTGTTAGCAAACTAATGACTGATGAGAAACGTGTAACTCTGTGACATGCATTCACACATCGCAGTGCATTTTCACAGAAGGTTTCTTTCCAGTTTGTGTCTGAGGATATATACTTACTCCTCATAGCCCAAATGATCTCCCAATTATCACATTGCAGAATCCAACACAACAGTGTTAGCAAACTGTTCCAAGAAGGGAAGGGTGGAACTCTGTGTGATGAAGTCACACATCTAAAAGCAATCTCTCAGAAAGCTATTCTCTAGTTGTTAGGTGTGGATACTTCCTTTTTCACAATGGGCCTGAATTGGCTCCCAAATATCACTTTGCCGATTCACGAAAAAAGTGTTAGCAAACTGCTTCTTGAGGAATATCTTGTAACTCTGTGACATGAATTCACAGATCAAAAAGAAATTTCTCAGAAAGCTTCTCTCTCGTTTTTAACTGCTGATATTTCCTTTATCAGCATAGGCCTCAATGCCTTCCAAAGTAGCATTTCTTAGATTCTTCAAAGACAGTGCTAATGGCCTGCTCCATGAAACGTATGTGTAACTCTGAGAGATGAATTCACACATCAACCAGATGTTTCCTAGGA
>NW_022323858.1:0-1511 GCF_002776525.5 Piliocolobus tephrosceles
TAGTTTTCCTCCGAGGATGTTTCCTTTGTCACCATAAGCTTCATAGCGCTGAGAAATATCCCATTGCAGATGTCCAGAAAACCGTGTTAGCAAACTGATGACTGAAGAGAAACGGGTATCTCTGTGAATTGCATTCACACATCGCAGTGCAGTTTCACAGAAGGCTTCTTTCCAGTTTCTGTCTGAGGATATATCCTTTCTCCCAAGAGCCCTCAATGAGCTCCCCAATATCACATTGCAGAATCCACCACAACAGTGTTAGCAAACTGTTCCAAGAAGGAAGGGTGGAACTCTGTGTGATGAAGTCACACATCTAAAAGCAATCTCTCAGAAAGCTATTCTCCAGTTGTTATGTGTGGATATTTCCTTTTTCACAATGGGCCCGAATTGGCTCCCAAATATCACTTTGCCGATTCACGAAAAAAGTGTTAGCAAACTGATTCTTGAGGAATATCTTGTAACTCTGTGAGATGAATTCACAGATCAAAAAGAAATTTCTCAGAAAGCTTCTCTCTCGTTTTTAACTGTTGATATTTCCTTTATCAGCATAAGCCTCAATGCCTTCCAAAGTAACATTTCTTAGATTCTTCAAAGACAGTGCTAATGGCCTGCTCCATGAAATATATGTGTAACTCTGAGAGATGAATTCACACATCAACCAGATGTTTCCTAGGAAGCTTCTTTCTGGTTTTACTCCGAGGATATTTCCTTTGTCACCATAAGCTTCATAGGGGTGAGAAATATCCCATTGCAGATTTCCAGAAAACTGTGTTAGCAAACTGATGACTGAAGAGAAACGTGTAACTCTGTGAGTTGCATTCACACATCGCAGTGCATTTTCCCAGAAGGCTTCTTTCCAGTTTCTGTCTGAGGATATATCCTTTCTCCCCATAGCCCTCAATGAGCTCCCAAATATCACATTGCAGAATCCACCACAACAGTGTTAGCAAACTGTTCCAAGAAGGGAAGGGTGGAATTCTGTGTGATGAAGTCACACATCTAACAGCAATCTCTCAGAAAGCTATTCTCTAGTTGTTATATGTGGATACTTCCTTTTTCACAATGAGCCTGAATTGGCTCCCAAATATCACTGTGCCCCTTCCACGAAAAGAGAGTTAGCAAACTGCTTCCTGAGGAATAACTTGTAACTCTGTGAGATGAATTCACAGACAACAAAGACATTTCTCAGAAAGCCTCTCTTTCGTGTTTAACTGTTGATATTTCCTTTATCAGCGTAGGCCTCCTTGCGTTCCAAAGTAACATTTCTTAGATTCTTCAAAGACAGTGCTAATGGCCTGCTCCATGAAGTATAAGTGTAACTCTGAGAGATGAATTCACACATTAACCAAATGTTTCTTAGGAAGCTTCTGTCTACTTGTCCTCCAAGGATATTTCCGTTGTCACGATGCGGTTCATAGCGCTGAGAAATATCCCATTGAAGATTTCCAGAAAACTGTGTTAGCAAACTGATGACTGAAGAGAAACGTGTAACTCTGTGAGTTGCATTCAAA
>NW_022323859.1:0-2767 GCF_002776525.5 Piliocolobus tephrosceles
ATCTCTCAGAGTTACACTTATATTTCATGGAGCAGGCCATTAGCACTTTCTTTGAAGAATCTAAGAAATGTTACACTGGAAGGCATTGAGGCCTACGCTGAAAAAGGAAATATCAACAGTTAAAAACGAGAGAGAACCTTTGAGAAAATTCCTTGTGATCACTGAATTCATCTCACAGAGTTATAGGTTATTCCTCAGGAAGCAGTTTGCTAAGCTTCTTTTCGTGTAATGGTCAAAGTGTTATTTGGAGCCAATTCGGGCCCATTGTGACAAAGGAAGTATCCACACATATCAAGTAGAGAATAGCTTTCTGAGAGATTGCTTTTAGATGTGTGACTTCATCACACAGAGTTCCACCCTTCCCTTCTTGGAAAAGTTTGCTAACACGTTTTCGTGGATTCGGCAATGTGATATTTGGCAGCTCATTGAGGGCTATGGGGAGAAAGGATATATCCTCAGACAGAAACTGGAAAGAAGCATTCTGTGAAACTGCACTGTGATGTGTGAATGCAACTCACAGAGTTACACGTTTCTCTTCAATCATCATTTGGCTAACACAGTTTTCTGGAAATCTGCAATGGGATATTTCTCAGCGCTATGAAGCTTATGGTGACAAAGGAAATATCCTCAGAGGAAAACTAAACAGAAGCTTCCTAAGAAACTTCTGGTTGATGTGTGTATTCATCTCTCAGAGTTACAATTATATTTCTTGGACGATGCCATTAGCACTGTCTTTGAAGAATTTAAGAAATGTCACTTTGGAACGCATTGAGGCCTATGCTGATAAAGGAAATATCAACATTTAAAATTGAGAGACAAGTTTTCTGAGAAATTTCTTTGTGATCTGTGAATTCATCTCATAGAGTTACAAGTTATTCTTCAGGAAGCAGTTTGCTAACACTCTTTTCGTGGAATCGGCAAAGTGATCTTTGGGAGCCAATTCGGGCCCATTGTGAAAAAGGAAGTATCCACACATAACAACTAGAGAATAGCTTTCAGAGAGATTGCTTTTAGATGTTTGAATTCATCACACACGAGTTCCACCCTTTCCTTCTTGAAAGAGTTTGCTAACACTGTTGTGGTGGATTCTGCATTGTGATAATTGGGAGCTCATTGAGGGCTATGGGGAGAAAGGATATATCATCTGACAGAAACTGGAAAGAAGCCTTCTGTGAAACTGCACTGCGATGTGTGAATGCAACTCACAGAATTGCTCATCTGTCTTCATTCATCAGTTTGCTAACACAGTTTTCTGGAAATCTGCAACGGGATATTTCTCAGCGCTATGAAGCTTATGTGACAAAGGAAATATCCTGGGACGAAAACTAGACAGAAGCTTCCTAAGAAACTTCTGGTTGTTGTGTGAATTCATCCCTCAGAGTTAAACTTATATTTCATCGAGAAGGCCATTAGCATTGTCTTTGAAGTATCTAAGAAATGTTACGTGGAACGCACTGAGGCCTAAGCTGATAAAGGAAATATAAACAGTTAAAAACGAGAGAGAACTTTCTGAGAAATTTCTTTGTGATCTGTGAATTCATCTTACAGAGTTACAAGTTATTCCTCAGGAACCGTTTTGCTAACACTCTTTTCGTGGAATGGGCAAAGTGATTTTTGGGGGCCAATTCGTTCCCACTGTGAAAAAGGAAGTATCCACACATAACAACAAGAGAATAGCTTTCTGAGAGATTGCTTTTAGATGTGTGACTTCATCACACAGAGTTCCACTCTTCCCTTCTTGGAACAGTTGGCTAAAACTGTTGTCGTGGATTCGGCAATGTGATATTTGGGAGCTCATTGAGGGCTATGGGGAGAAAGGATATATCATCAGACAGAAACTGCAAAGAAGCGTTCTGTGAAACTGCACGGCGATGTGTGAATTCAACTCACAGAGTGGCACGTTTCCCATCAGTCATCAGTTTGCTAACACAGTTTTCTGGAAATCTGCAATGGGATATTTCTCAGTGCTAGAAGCTTATAGTGACAAAGGAAATATCCTCGGAGGAAAACTTGACAGAAGCTTCTTAAGAAACTTCTTGTTGATGTGTGAATTCATCTCTCAGATTTACACTTATATTTCATGGAGCAGGCCATTAGCACTGTCTTTGAAGAATCTAAGAAATGCTACTTTGGAACGCATTGAGGCCTATGCTGGTAAAGGAACTATCAAGATTTAAAAACAAGAGAGAGACTTTCTGAGAAATTTCTTTGTGATCTGTGAATTCATCTCACAGAGTTACAAGTGATTCTTCTGGAAGCAGTTTGCTGACACTCTTTTCGGGGAATGGGCAAAGTGATAAATGGGAGCCAATTCGGGCCCACTGTGAAAAAGGAACTATCCACAAAAAACAACTAGAGAATAGCTTTCTGAGAGATTGCTTTTAGATGTGTAACTTCATGACACAGAGTTCCACCCTTCCCTTCTTGGAACATTTTGCTAACACTGTTGTGGTTGATTCTGCAATGTGATATTTGGGAGCTCATTGAGGGGTATGGGGAGAAAGGTATATCCTCAGACAGAAACTGGAAAGAAGCATTCTGTGGAACTGCACTACGATGTGTGAGTGCAAATGACAGAGATACAAGTTTCTCTTCAGTCATCAGTTTCCTAACAAGTTTTCTGAAAATCTGGAATGGGATATTTCTCAGCGCTTGAAGCTTATGGTGACAAAGGAAATATCCTGGAAGGAAAAATAGAAAGGAGCTTCCTAGGAAACATTTGGTTGATGTGTGAATTCATCTCTCAGAGTTACCCTTATATTTCATG
>NW_022323860.1:0-1000 GCF_002776525.5 Piliocolobus tephrosceles
TTTGAATGCAACTCACAGAGTTACACGTTTCTCTTCAGTCATCAGTTGGCTAACACAGTTTTCTGGAAATCTGCAATGGGATATTTCTCAGCGCTATAAAGCTTATGGTGACAAAGGAAACATCCTGGAAGGAAAAATAGAAATAAGCTTCCTAGGAAACATTTGGTTGATGTGTGAATTCATCTCTCAGAGTTGCCCTTATATTTCATGGAGCAGGCCATTAGCACTGTCTTTGAAGAATCTAAGAAATGTTACTTTGGAACGCATTGAGGCCTATGCTGATAAAGGAAATATGAAGATTTAAAAATGATAGAGAAGCTTTCTCAGAAATTTCTTTGTGATCTTTGAATTCATCTCACAGAGTTACAAGTTATTCCTCAGGAAGCACTTTCCTAACACTCTTTTCGTGGAATTTGCTAAGTGATATTTGGGAGCCAATTGGGACCCGTTGTGAAAAAGGAAGTATCCACACATTACAACTAGAGAATTTCTTTCTGAGAGATTGCTCTTAGATGTGTGACTGTTTTCGTGGAATCTGCAGGTGATATTTGGGAGCAAATTTGGGCCCATTGTGAAAAAGGAAGTATCCACACATAACAGCTAGAGTAGCTTTAGAGAGATTGCTTTTAGATGTGTGACTTCATCACACAGAGTTCCACCCTTCCTTCTCGGAACAGTTTGCTAACACTGTTGTCGTGGTTTCTGCAATGTGATATATGGGAGCTCTTTGAGGGCTATGGGGAGAAAGGATATATCCTCAGACAGAAACTGGAAAGAAGCCTTCTGAGAAACGGCACTGCGATGTGTGAATCTAGCTCACAGAGTTACACGTTTCTCTTCAGTCATCAATTTGCTAACACAGTTTTCTGGAAATCTGCAATGGGATATTTCTCAGCCCTATGAAGCTTATGGTGACAAAGGAAATATCCTCGGAGGAAAACCAGAAAGAAGCTTCCTAGGAAACATCTGGTTGATGTGTGAATTCATCTCTCAGAGTTAC
>NW_022323861.1:0-1362 GCF_002776525.5 Piliocolobus tephrosceles
TCCTAGGAAACATCTGGTTGATGTGTGAATTCATCTCTCAGAGTTACACATACGTTTCATGGAGCAGGCCATTAGCACTGTCTTTGAAGAATCTAAGAAATGCTACTTTGGAAGGCATTGAGGCCTATGCTGATAAAGGAAATATCAGCAGTTAAAAACGAGAGAGAAGCTTTCTGAGAAATTTCTTTTTGATCTGTGAATTCATGTCACAGAGTTACAAGATATTCCTCAAGAAGCAGTTTGCTAACACTTTTTTCGTGAATCGGCAAAGTGATATTTGGGAGCCAATTCAGGCCCATTGTGAAAAAGGAAGTATCCACACCTAACAACTAGAGAATAGCTTTCTGAGAGATTGCTTTTAGATGTGTGACTTCATCACACAGAGTTCCACCCTTCCCTTCTTGGAACAGTTTGCTAACACTGTTGTGTTGGATTCTGCAATGTGATAATTGGGAGATCATTTGGGCTATGAGGAGTAAGTATATATCCTCAGACACAAACTGGAAAGAAACCTTCTGTGAAAATGCACTGCGATGTGTGAATGCATGTCACAGAGTTACACGTTTCTCATCAGTCATTAGTTTGCTAACACAGTTTTCTGGACATCTGCAATGGGATATTTCACAGCGCTAAGAAGCTTATGGTGACAAAGGAAATATCCTCGGAGGAAAACTAGAAAGAAGCTTCCTAGGAAATATCTGGTTTATGGGTGAATTCATCTCTCAGAGTTACACATATATTTCATGGAGCAGGCCATTAGCACTGTCTTTGAAGAATCTAAGAAAAGTTACTTTGGAACGCATTGAGGCCTATGCTGATAAAGGAAATATCAACAGTTAAAAACGAGAGAGAAGCTTTCTGAGAAATTTCTTTGTGATCTGTGAATTCATCTCACAGAGTTACAAGTTATTCCTCAGGAAGCACTTTGCTAACTCTCTTTTCGTGGAAGGGGGAAAGCGATATTTGGGAGCCAATTCGGGCTCATTGTGAAAAAGGAAGTATCCACACATAACAACTAGAGAATACCTTTCTGAGAGATTGCTTTTAGATGTGTGACTTCAACTCAGAGAGTTCCACCTTTTCCTTCTTGGAACAGTTTGCTAACACTGTTGTGGTGGATTCTGCAATGTGATATTGGGGAGCTCATTGAGGGCTAAGGGGAGAAAGGATATATCCTCAGACAGAAACTGGAAAGAAGCCTTCTGTGAAACTGCACTGCGAGGTGTGAATGCAACTCACAGAGATACACGTTTCTCTTCAGTCATCAGTTTGCTAACACAGTTTTCTGGAAATCTGCAATGGGATATTTCTCAGGGCTATGAAGCTTATGGTGACAAAGGAAACATCCTCGGAGGAAAACTA
>NW_022323862.1:0-1511 GCF_002776525.5 Piliocolobus tephrosceles
TTTGAATGCAACTCACAGAGTTACACGTTTCTCTTCAGTCATCAGTTTGCTAACACAGTTTTCTGGAAATCTTCAATGGGATATTTCTCAGCGCTATGAACCGCATCGTGACAACGGAAATATCCTTGGAGGACAAGTAGACAGAAGCTTCCTAAGAAACATTTGGTTAATGTGTGAATTCATCTCTCAGAGTTACACTTATACTTCATGGAGCAGGCCATTAGCACTGTCTTTGAAGAATCTAAGAAATGTTACTTTGGAACGCAAGGAGGCCTACGCTGATAAAGGAAATATCAACAGTTAAACACGAAAGAGAGGCTTTCTGAGAAATGTCTTTGTTGTCTGTGAATTCATCTCACAGAGTTACAAGTTATTCCTCAGGAAGCAGTTTGCTAACTCTCTTTTCGTGGAAGGGGCACAGTGATATTTGGGAGCCAATTCAGGCTCATTGTGAAAAAGGAAGTATCCACATATAACAACTAGAGAATAGCTTTCTGAGAGATTGCTGTTAGATGTGTGACTTCATCACACAGAATTCCACCCTTCCCTTCTTGGAACAGTTTGCTAACACTGTTGTGGTGGATTCTGCAATGTGATATTTGGGAGCTCATTGAGGGCTATGGGGAGAAAGGATATATCCTCAGACAGAAACTGGAAAGAAGCCTTCTGGGAAAATGCACTGCGATGTGTGAATGCAACTCACAGAGTTACACGTTTCTCTTCAGTCATCAGTTTGCTAACACAGTTTTCTGGAAATCTGCAATGGGATATTTCTCACCCCTATGAAGCTTATGGTGACAAAGGAAATATCCTCGGAGTAAAACCAGAAAGAAGCTTCCTAGGAAACATCTGGTTGATGTGTGAATTCATCTCTCAGAGTTACACATATATTTCATGGAGCAGGCCATTAGCACTGTCTTTGAAGAATCTAAGAAATGTTACTTTGGAAGGCATTGAGGCTTATGCTGATAAAGGAAATATCAACAGTTAAAAACGAGAGAGAAGCTTTCTGAGAAATTTCTTTTTGATCTGTGAATTCATCTCACAGAGTTACAAGATATTCCTCAAGAATCAGTTTGCTAACACTTTTTTCGTGAATCGGCAAAGTGATATTTGGGAGCCAATTCGGGCCCATTGTGAAAAAGGAAATATCCACACATAACAACTGGAGAATAGCTTTCTGAGAGATTGCTTTTAGATGTGTGACTTCATCACACAGAGTTCCACCCTTCCTTCTTGGAACAGTTTGCTAACACTGTTGTGGTGGATTCTGCAATGTGATATTGGGGAGCTCATTGAGGGCTCTTGGGAGAAAGGATATATCCTCAGACAGAAACTGGAAAGAAGCCTTCTGTGAAACTGCACTGCGATGTGTGAATGCAATTCACAGAGATACCCGTTTCTCTTCAGTCATCAGTTTGCTAACACGGTTTTCTGGACATCTGCAATGGGATATTTCTCAGCGCTATGAAGCTTATGGTGACAAAGGAAACATCCTCGGAGGAAAACTA
>NW_022323863.1:0-9940 GCF_002776525.5 Piliocolobus tephrosceles
GGGAGTTCAAGACCAGCCTGGCCAACACGACAAACCCTGTCTCTACTAAAAATACAAAAATTAGCCCAGTGTGGTGGCACGCACCTGTAGTCCCACCTACTCTGGAGGCTGAGGCAGGAGAATCACTTGAACCCAGGAGGCAGAGTTTGCAGTGAGCCAAGAACAAGTCACTGCACTCCAGCCTGGGCAACAGAGTGAGACTCCATCTCAAAAAAAATAAATAGCTAAATAATTAGCCAGCATTGTTATGAGTTAAAGTCTATTTGCCCGCATGAATAAATAGGTAAATAATTAGCCAGCATTGTTATGAGTTAAAATCTAGTTGCCCACATGACAGAGTGAGACTGTATCAAAAAAATAACTAAATAAAGAATTAGCCAGCATTGTTACGAGTTAAAGTCCATTTGCCCCCATGTTATGTGAGAGCAGCCAAGACTTAAACCTCAGGAAAGGTGGGACAGAACCCCTCCCCCCCAGCCTGCCTCCTTGGCCTAGAGATTTAAGTCTTTGTCCCTCACCCTTCCCCAAGCTGACTCAGCCCCTGGAGCAGAGGGCAGACCTGGCTGGGAATACAAAGGGCAGCTGGGGCACAAGTGGGCAACTGCAGCTGTGGCCTGCAGGGGGTCAGTGGTACACCTGTGCCTGTTTAGCCTCCCGCTCCGGTGGCTGCAGAAGAGCCAGTTTTCTCACACTGTCATCCAGGGTCACAACTGCATCCACTCACAGTGACATCATCACACCCACCCACCATCTCACACTGTCCCATACACAGTCATACCCACTGATAGACTGCACACGCAGTGGCACGCTCACACCGTCACACGTGCTCTTGTCCATGCGTTTATTCCCATTTCTGGCACAGTGTCCGGACTCGGCATGGCCAGGGGCATAACCTCGCAGGAAGTGGAGCTCACAGTGTGGGCAGACAGATAATGACCAATAACTTCAGTACAAGCGGAGCTGAGGCGTTAGGAGGACGTCCCCGACGGGCTGAGGCCTGCACAGGGGAGCTGTTGGAGACTTGCCGAGGAGCGCAAGGGCTCAGGCGGAGGGCTTTGCAGCTCTGCATCTTCAGAGCCTCAGGGCGGACCCTTTTCCTCCCGCCCTATCCGGGGACTGAAGGAGGAGGCGTCCTTAGGGGACGGGACCGTCCTGAGCTCCGGGGGCAGGAGTGGCAGTGGTGTGGTGTGGGGCGGGGCGGGCCTGTCAAGGCGGGGCCAGCCCGGAGCTCGCAGCTCACCGGGCGTCGCTGGCTGCGGCGGCTGCTGCCCGGGGGCGGGATCCGGATCTAAGCCTCCAGTAATCCCGCTGAGGCCCGAACCAGAGGCGGGCGGGGACTTCCGAGCCGACGCGGCCCCGGGCGCTGGGACGGCCCTCGCTGGCGGTCTTTGGGCTCCGCCCCGACATCCGGCCCCGGGCACGTGGTGGGCGGACAGGGGCGGTCCTGAGCCTGCGACCTCGCAGGGGACCTCGCAGGACCCTAAGTCCAGGCCACAGTCAGGGGCGGGCGCTGGGAGGCGAGCGTGAACTCAGCGACAGGAGAGTGAGGTGGGGGCCCTGGGGAGGGATAGAGGGACTGGGGCTCCGTGGCTTGAAAGCCGGGCAATTGGGAGGCGTTGGGTGTTTTGCTGCTGTTGTTTTTTGAGGGATGAGGGAGTACAAGTCTGGGTTCAAACCTCGCTCGGCTACTCTGAGCTGTCCTCGAACCTCTCTGAGCCTCTCGGCTTTCTCCTCTGTAAAGTAGGCATTCTGAGCACAAACTTCATGAGGCTCTTTTGGCGATTAAATAAGGAAATGTGCTGGAAGCAGACAGCCCAGAGCCTGAAACAGAATGGGTGCTCCTTAATGGGAAATCCTACCCCTGTGGGAAATCCGGGAGCCGCCTTAGGGACGGGCTGTGTGCAGGAGCGCATCGGGTCCAGGGACTGGGGAGGGGTAAGCCATTCACTTTGCCCCCAGCTCACCACGCGCAGCGCCATGACCAGCAAGGGTCCGGAGGAGGAGCATCCATCAGTGACGCTCTTCCGCCAGTACCTGCGCATCCGCACCGTCCAGCCCAAGCCTGACTATGGTGAGAAGACGGTGGTTCCAGAGCCTGTGACGGGGTTCCAGAGCCTAACGGACGGGGACTGTGCTCTAAACCAGCCTCCAACACCTGTCACCCAGCTGAGCCCCCCTCTGCTGTCCCACATGGCTCCTCAACCCCTCCAGTTATTGCCCAAGAAAACAGACTGAGGCAGCCCCTCCAGGTTATGGAGGAATCCTTTCCCCAAACGCTCTGCTGCTGCCCAAGGTTACTCCTGGCAGCTGGTTAAAGAAAAACTTCACCTCACTCCCCAGGGCAGGAGTGGTGGGGGAAGCCTCAGGCAGCCACAGGGGAAGGAGAAGCCTTCCAGAAGCCCACTGAGGCTGGACAAAGGCCACAGCCCTTAGGGAATCAAGCTTGGTGGTTAGGGCCTGGGAGGCGGCTCCTGCCTTTTATCCCAGCACTTCAGGAGGTTGAGGCTGGCAGATTGCTTGGGCCCAGGAGTTCAAGACTGGCTTGGGCAACATGGCAAGACTCTGTCTCTATAGAAAAATACAAAAATTAGTCAGGAACGGTGGCGCACCTGTAGTCCCAGCTACTCCGGAGGTTGAGGTGGGAGGATCGCTTGAGCCTGGGAGGTCGAGGTTGCAGTGAGCCGAGATCGCACCGCTTCACTCCAGCCTTGGTGACAGAGTGAGACTCTGTCCCAAAAAAAAACAAAAGAAACAAAGAAAGAAAGGAAAAAACAAAAAACAAAAAAAACTTGGTGACTGGGAATTATGTACGTGGGTCCAAATTCCTCCTCTGTGATTAATCAGCTGAGACATGGTGGGTGAATCTCTTCATGTCTCTGTGCCATAGTTTCCCGTAATTAAGGAAGACAACACCTTCCTGCAACCCTGGACGTCCCCCTGGCCTTCCAGAAAGGGTCACTGACTAGCCAAAATTATCTTCTTTCTTGGGGATGGAAATGCAGGTGTCTCTGAGGGATATGGAGTGTGTTGGGGAGGCAGCAGCCCATTTCTGGGTGTGCTCCCTTCTCCGGGCTGCCTGGGCTGGTGGGAAGCTGTGGGTAGGCAGAAGCAGCCCCAAGACACTCTGTGCCTCCAGGAGCTGCTGTGGCTTTCTTTGAGGAGAGAGCCCGCCAGCTGGGCCTGGGCTGTCAGAAAGTGGAGGTGAGCCTGGAGCCCTAAGCAGGGAAGGGAGGTGGGCCTGGGCACTTCCTCACCCTGCTCAGACCACCTCCCCTCCTGACCATCTCCAGGTGGCACCTGGCTATGTGGTGACCGTGTTGACCTGGCCAGGCACCAACCCTGCACTCTCCTCCATCTTGCTCAACTCCCACACGGATGTGGTGCCTGTCTTCAAGGTATGAAAGGGGTTGGGGCGGTGGGCATTGCAGACCTTGGGGACAGACGTGATGCAGACCTCAGGATCCAGCCTCAGAGAGCGCATGGTCCTGGTCCCAGTCCTGGCACTAACTTTCATCATCCTTATGACATTACACCACTCAAGCAGCCTTCGTCCAGCAACAAGATCTGGGCCAGAGTAGGGTAGACCTAGGGGGTGGGAAGCAGGAGACAGCGATGGGGGATGGCAATCAGCTTCCTTCTTCAGCCCCCGTCGTTCCTCCCCCACCACTCCACCTGTCACTCCAACCCTATGGTGGGCTCCTAGGGAAGGGCCACTGTTGACCAGAGTGGATTAATGGCTAAATTGGAGGTTTGGGCCCCTCTTCCCATCCCTGCCCCCAGGAACATTGGAGTCACGACCCCTTTGAGGCCTTCAAGGATTCTGAGGGCTACATCTATGCCAGGGGTGCCCAGGACATGAAGTGCGTCAGCATCCAGTGAGTGTCCTCCATTCCCGCTCCTCCACAGTGTCCCCACTGGTCTAGTGGATTGACCCAGGACCTGGAGGGGTGATTGGAGAAACGTAAGGCCAAGGGACACCTTGACCCCTTGGACAGGAATTACTGCCGTGACCATTGCGTCGATAGGGAGATGCAGCCCAGACAGGAGCAGGGACTTTCTGGAGTCCCTGTCAGGGTGTGGCGGGGTAAAGTCCAGGGCACACACAGGACTCCAGCCTGCTGGCCCTGCCTGCCGGGCCAGCCTGAGCATCTGGTGGCTCCCCCAGCACCTGGCTTATGCCCCCTCAGGTACCTGGAGGCTGTGAGGAGGCTGAAGGTGGAGGGCCACCGGTTCCCCAGAACCATCCACATGACCTTTGTGCCTGGTAGGAGTGTTTCAGATACCTCTGGGAAAGGGGAGGGTGGAGGTGGGGTAGCCTCCTCATCTCATGGCCCTGCTGCTTTTACAGATGAGGAGGTTGGGGGTCACCAAGGCATGGAGCTGTTCGTGCAGCGGCCTGAGTTCCAAGCCCTGAGGGCAGGATTTGCCCTGGATGAGGGTGAGCAGGTTGGCAAGCCGATGAGCAGCCAGGCAGGGAGTAGGAGGCTGCTAGTGGGGACTGGGCTGCTCCACCCTCTGAACCCCGTTTCCCTCCTCAGGCATAGCCAACCCCACTGACGCCTTCACTGTCTTTTATAGTGAGCGGAGTCCCTGGTGTAAGTATGAGCTTGGAGGGAGGGCTCACTCTACAGGTGGGAGGCTAGGCCAGAAAGGGCACGGTCCTATGAAGCGTTGCACAGCAAAAGTTGAGGCCTGAGAAGGCCTCGAACCCAGAGCCTCTGCCTCCCAGCTCTCTCCTATCTCAGCTTCTCTGAGGGCAAGCCCTGACTGGGCAGAAACAAGCTCTACGTTATGGGCCCTGGGCGGGGACAGGACCCTGCCAGAGGAGCCTGGAATGAGGGGGAGACCTGAGTCCACCCCAGGGCTGATTGTGTCTCCACAATCAGCCCCTCATGCTGAAAACACTCCCTTCCCCCTATACCTCCCCAGGGGTGCGGGTCACCAGCACTGGGAGGCCAGGCCATGGCTCGCTCTTCATCGAGGACACAGCAGCAGAGAAGCTGGTACGTGGCACCTCCCAGAGGGAGTCTGGGAGTTCAGGAGGCTCTATCCTGAGACCACTGTCCCATTTAACCTCATATTCTCGTAGCACAAGGTTGTGAGCTCCATCCTGGCATTCCGGGAGAAGGAATGGCAGAGGTGAGGCAGCCTGGGAAGCAG
Source organism: Piliocolobus tephrosceles (assembly GCF_002776525.5). Lineage (NCBI taxonomy): Eukaryota > Metazoa > Chordata > Mammalia > Primates > Cercopithecidae > Piliocolobus > Piliocolobus tephrosceles. The sequence continues at coordinate 5,161 of NW_022323863.1, forward strand.
TGGGGTGGCTCTGGGAGGCGGTACCACAGAGGATAGAGTCTGAGCCACCTCTTTTATCTGTTGCTGCTGCTACCCTGTCCCCGCACCACAGGCTGCAGTCAAACCCCCACCTGAAAGAGGGGGCTGTGACCTCCGTGAACCTGACTAAGCTAGAGGGTGGCGTGGCCTATAACGTGGTACCTGCCACCATGAGCGCCAGCTTTGACTTCCGTGTGGCACCGGATGTGGACTTCAAGGTGCCACCTCCACCTGGGTTTGGAGGAAGGATCCTGGGTCCTCAGTCTTGTCCTAGAGGCCTCTGGAAAGCCTGAGGGATCAGCTCGTCTCTCTTCTCTTAGGCTTTTGAGGAGCAGCTGCAGAGCTGGTGCCAGGCAGCTGGCGAGGGGGTAACCTTAGAGTTTGCCCAGGTATGGACTTGGGACATGTGATGGGAGAGTGTGGGAGCTGGGGGAGACCCAAGTGTGCAACAGTGGAGTGTGTGCTTGGTGTGTCTGCATATGTCTGGGCATTTCTTTATCTGTGATAGACACATTTTGTTCCAACAAGCATTAGTTTGTAGATGCTACTGTGGGTGCTGGGGAATGCTGTGGGGAATAAAATTAGGCACAGTTCATGCCCCTGTATGGTGAAACAGAGAAATATAAATCAAATATTTATATGATACTACTTTTTTCTGAGAGAGTCTCACTCCGTCACTCAGGCTGCAGTGCAGTGGCACAATCTGGGCTCACCTCCGTCTCCCGGGTTCAAGCAATTCTCGTGCCTCAGCCTCCAGAGTAGCTGGGATTACAGGCACCCGCCACCACGCCCACCTAATTTTTGCATTGTTAGTAGAGACAGGGTTTCACCGTGTTGGCCAGGCTTTTCTCGAACTCCTGGCCTCCAGTGGTCCACCCACCTTGGCCTCGCAAAGTACTGGGCTTACAGGCATGAGCCACTGTGCCCAGCCGTACTTTTATACAGTACATGTGGTACAGGAAAGGGTGGCCCCTTGCACTCTGAAAACCTCTAACTGGAGTATCCAACTAGTCTGAGAGGTCCAGGGAGCCATCTTGAGGAAGGGGCACTTGGGCTGGGATCTGAAGGATGGCCCAGGAGGTAAGTAGATGGAGGGTGGGAACATCCCAGCCCTAGGACATTTGAGGGGCTGAAAGAGGATCTGTGGCGGGACTGGCCACCCAGATGTCTGGGTAGGTGAAGGAGTGTGGGCGGGGAGGTGTTCTGTGCCAGGCACAGCCCACTCTATGGGAAATAGGGCAAGATGCCCAGGCCCATGTCCTGATCCTGCCATCCTTCCCGTCCCTCAGAAGTGGATGCACCCCCAAGTGACACCTACTGATGGCTCAAACCCCTGGTGGGCAGCTTTTAGCCGGGTCTGCAAGGACATGTGAGCACACTGGCCAGCTCTCCTCACAGCCCAGCCCCCTACTCCTCTCCTTCCTGCTGCCCCCTCCCTTCTCCTGCCTCTCTCCCACCTTCCTTTGCCCCTTCAATTCTTCCCTTTCTCCCTCCCCATTCACCAGGCCCTTTCTCCTATAGGAACCTCTCTCTGGAGCCTGAGATCATGCCTGGTGCCAGTGACAGCCGCTTTATCCGTGCGGTGAGCCACTTGCATGTAGTGCCTGGGCAGTGGACTGGGCCTGAGGCTGGCTTTCCCTTAACGGCTCCTCCTCGCCCCTGCAGGTGGGGGTCCCAGCTCTAGGCTTCTCACCCTTGAACCGCACACCTGTGCTACTGCACGACCATGATGAACGGCTGCATGAGGCTGTGTTCCTCCGTGGGGTGGACATATATACACGCCTGCTGCCTGCCCTTGCCAGTGTGCCTGCCCTGCCCAGTGACAGCTGAGCCCTAGAACTCCTCAACCTTTGCCCCTGGGGCTTCCATCCCAACCAGTGCCAAGAACCTCCTCTTCCCCTTTCCAAATAATAAAGTCTGTGGACAGGGCTGTCTCTGAATTACTAACCCCAAGTACACTCGTGGAGCAAGAATTTTCCTTTCCTTGGGGACATGTTACCATCTCCATTTCACAGATGAGGAAACTGAGCCTGGCTGTGAGCACTTCCCCACTACCCCACACTGCTCTGTGCCCCCTGATACAGCACACCCATTCAGTACCATCCAGCCATGTCTCTGCCTAGCAAGAAAGGGCCACAGTTCCTATTTGAGTGGCCACCATACTTAGTTCTGACCTATCAGGGATTCCATTCCCATTGAAGGGGGATACTAAGGACCTGAGGAACCACTCCCATCTTCCTGGGTGTACATCTGGGATCCTAAGACAGGACCAGAATAGGACCAGCTGGGCCCCTGCCAGATGAGGGGCAGGCAGAGGGCCAACGGTGACTGCTGGCTCTTGTCAAAACCTGTACAGCCTTGTATTGGCAGCAGGGTCCAGAGGGGCAGGGGCCCTGGTAGACTAGGTCAGTTCATCTTAGGGGCCTCAGCACCCTGGATCTGTGTGTGCAGAGGCCTAGGAAGTGGGTTTCCATGTCAGCCTTGCTAGGACCCCAGGCTTTACCAAGAGTAAACTAGGAAACTATGGCCCCAAGAGCAGAGCCTGATCTAGCCAGATCTGCTCTATCCTGTTCTGACTTTCCTGAGCATGGGGCAGGAGAGATGGGTGGGTTGGGGTGGTTGGATTTTTTGTTTCTAGTTGTAGCCAGAAGAGAACTCCAGAGCCGGGCTGTGGACTGCAGGCTTAGTACTAATAGAAATAACAATGACTCCTGCTCACAGTTGACAAGGAGCCAGGAGCCAGGACTTAGACTGGCTTTTTTTTTTTTTTTTTTTTTTTTTGAGGTGGAGTCTTGCTTTGTCCCCTAGGCTGGAGTGCAGTGGCACGACCTTGGCTCACTGCAAGCTCCACCTCCTGGGTTCACGCCATTCTCCTGCCTCAGCCTCCTAAGTAGTTGGGACTAAGGCCCCCGCCACCACGCCCAGCTAACTTTTTGTATTTTTAGTAGAGATGGGGTTTCACATCCGCCTCCTGGGTTCAAGGGATTCTCCTGCCTCAGCCTCCCAAGTAGCTGGGACTACATGCCCGCGCCACCACGCCTGGCTAATTTGTGTATTTTTAGTAGAGACAGGGTTTCACCAAGTTGAGCAGGATGATTTTGATCTCTTGACCTCAGGGGATCTGCCCGCCTCGGCCTCCCAAAGTGCTGCGTTTACAGGTGTGAGCCACGGTGCCCCGCCTAGACTGGCTTACTTTACATTGAACCCGTACAGCAGTCTTGTGATGGATGCCAGGTCCCACTAGCAATGCAGAAACAGGCTGCACTGGCCAGGCGCAGTGGCTCATGCCTGTAATCCTAACACTTTGGGAGGCTGAGGCGGGCGGATTGCCTGAGCTCAGGAGTTCAAGACCCAGCATAGGCAACATGGCAAAACCCCGTCTCTACTGAAAATACAAAAAAATTAGCCAGGTGTGGTGGCATGTGTCTAAAGTTGGGAGGCTGATTCTAGAGAATCACCTGAACCCAGGGGATGGAGGTTGCAGTGAGCCGAGATCACGCCACTGCATTCCTGCCTGGACGACAGAGCGAGACTCTCTCAAAAGAAGAAAAAAGAAACATGTTCCACTAATATAGTTTGCCCTAGACAACAGAGCTTGGAGGCGAATGAGTCGAGACTCAAGAACTGGAAATTTGTGCTTCCTGAGCACAAGGCAGATTCCATGTACAAGTTGGAGGCTGAAGGCAGCAGCTGGGTGTGATCTTAAGCCCAGTTGAAGCCCTGACCTGGCCTCCCCCTCAGACTGGCACTTGGTAAAGGGATCACTTTTTTCATGGCAGGAACACTTTGGACCTCACTTTGGAAGTCATCAACTTGGTGGCCTGTCTGGGCCAAACCACCTTCAGAACACAGAACCTGCTCCTGCTCCCTTTCAACCCCATGTCCACCTGACACGCCTTGGCAAGGGGCAGTTGGCCACCCAGAGACTGCCAGGATTACAGTCAAGAGTTAGCAGCCCCAGCCCTGGTTGGGTAACTGAAGCCTCCTAGGGCCCCACGTGGACTGCCTAGGATCAAATGCTACCCCCTACCCCTTCCCAGCTTCGTTATCTTCAATACTTTCTCACCAGTGAAACAAAGATCATCATAATATCTACTTCGGAATTAGGGGATCACATGCCATGGGCCGCACCTGCTGCTGTAGCATAACAGCACCCCTTTATGAGTTTCTACACTGTCGACGGCTGGTTTTGAGGATTAAGTGCAGCTGGGAAGTGCCCACCTGGTGCCTTCTATAGGAAGCCTCCACAAATGCTTACTACTTTACTAGTTGCTTCACTGACTGCCGAGGATGAAGACCTCTGTGTGAAGCAGCTGACTCGGGCACAGCAGGGTCAGAACCAGTCATGGGAGTAAAGCAGTGCCACCACCATCTGCCTTCCTGGGTCCCTAGCTGTTGGGGGACCAACAGCCCAGAGCAGTGGATGCTGACCAGGTGCACCGAAAGAACCCAAGTCTGGGACACCTCAGGCCAGAGTGCAGGGCTGCTCAGCAGGGCCCCTTCCCCTCCCTCGGAGTACACGTTAAGACCTCATGAGGATGTTTATGATTTCTCCCTTTGGGCCAGGCGCACTGGCTCATGCCTGTAATCCCAGCACTTTGGGAGGCTGAGGCAGGCGGATCACGAGGTCAGGAGATCGAGACCATCCTGGCTAACACGGTGAAACCCCATCTCTACTAACAATACAAAAACAAAATTAGCTGGGTGTGGTGGCAGGCGCCTGTAGTCCCAGCTACTTAGGAGGGTGAGGCAGGAGAATGGC
>NW_022323864.1:0-6842 GCF_002776525.5 Piliocolobus tephrosceles
TGTGTCTCCTGCCAGTGGCTTTCACTGCACTGACAGATACAATCAGAAGCCACAGGGCAAGGAAGGCATTGAGGATCAAGAGCTCTTTCAGGCAGTCGTTTTAGTTCAGTTTCCCAGGACACAGAGCAGTGTGGAGAAGAGTGGAGACTGGGTCCGGACAGACGAAAGGAAGTTATACCGCATAACACACACGCCAGTATTCAACAGCAGAAAGGAGGTCCGGGTAAGTTCATACTTGTTTATATAGAATGATTTCTCCAAAATGGGTAAATGAAAAATTTTAATACCTGCAATCTAGTATTTTTAATATAAAATAAACAATGTGACCATATACTTCTAAATCTACATATGTAATTATTTCAGTGAAAATATATACCTGAAATTGTTAACAATAGTCATCATTCCTGTAGCAGTAGTTAGTGGATATGGGTAGAAAATTGAGAGGGATTTTATTCATATGGATTTTGAAGTTTACAATGAACGTGCATTTAAGTATCAAATTTATTTAACAAATTTAAATTTTTTACATCAATAAAGTTACTAAAATTCTATAGAGCAGTTGGGCAAGGGGCAAAAGCAATATTTATATTATGATAAATAATAATATATCTTCTAATATATACAATATAGAGAATCAGAATGAGGAAATGGTGTAAGCCTGCTTATTAATTATTATGAATTGAATTTATGAATTGAATTATAAATTGAATTCAACTATGAATTGAATTATAAATTGAATTCAACTATGAATTAAATTATGAATTATGAGTTATAAATTAAATAACAAGAAATAGGTAATGAGGGTGGCTGCCACCAGTCTAATTCTGAGGTTTGAAAAGTTTTACAGTGGAAAACAGGTACATACATACTTTCAGTAAGTAATGGTGTTTAATTGTATTTAATTTCTCCTATTTTTTTAGGTGACTGAATTTTTTAGGAAATAAACGTTATTTGGACCTAAGTGTTTACTAAACAGGATTTATTTCTTTTGGCTTAGGGGTACTATGAAAAAAATCACTGAGATACTAAGGGCACGGTGAACACAAAGGTTGAAAACCTCAGATCTGAAGTATTAAAATCATTCTCGGGCAAATCACAAAAGTTCTACGAACATATTTCTAAAGATATAAGCATGTTAACTGTAAACTTATTCTACCTCTAGATTATCAAATGGCACTTCACTCTTTTACTATTTTTTTCTTTTTAATTTTTTCGGGCAGGCAATTCATTTACATGGACTCCTCTTTTATGTAATTTGTATCTAGATGAAATATTTTGGGACTTATCATTGAGTGTAAATAGAAAGAGCTAATGAGAACCCATGCGTTTCTCCCGCCATCCACTCAGTTTATTTCCCTAACGTTTGCTAATCACTTGTGACTCATTTGCAAAGAAAATACACTAATATGCATAGTCTAGCAGAAAGCAGGTGTTAAGCATTGTACTGTGAAATTATACTAGTTGATACCATGCACAGGAACATGAACAGAAATATAAAAAGAGGAAATTGCATCAGGTTGTAACGTAGTGCTCAAAACTAGGAATCAGAACATGATCTGTGCCCCATCTAGCTACATGATCATGGGCAATCATTGACTGTTCTGAGCCTCAGTTTTGTTTTCACAGAGAAATGAATCAATCTAACAGTAACTGACCAGTTTCTTGAGGAACTTAAGGACCAGGATAAAATAATACCTAGTTCCAGTTACTACATAATCTAATAGGTCAAATTAGACATACAGTTACTTAGATATATGTATAGCTACTTATTTTAGAAATGCTTTAGGATTCCAGAAAATTTTCAAACTCCTTAATTTGGCACACTTGGCCTGGCCTAGCATTTTGTCAATTAGCCATGACTTATTTTCGCAATTCTGACTTCTACCACAAACCGTACCAGATTATTCTTAATTTAAATTACAACGTTATGTAGTTTCATTTTTCCATGCTTTGACTTTAATAAGTGATTTTAAATATATTAATGCGTGAAGAATATCTATATAAAATCTGATAATGAGTGATGGAATGTATTAGAAATGTGAGGGAATCAAAATCTGCTATAGGAATTCAGAAAAAGTGAAGATTAATTTCTATGAGAAATGAGTTTTATTTTTAAAAAATGGTATCTGAACTAAACCACAGAGATGGGTAAAAGCTACAGCGGCAGAAATTATATGAGGGCTTTAAAACTAGAGGAATACCCTATGTGTGGAATAACTCAGGCATATGCCTGCTTTCAAGACTTTATTAAATTTTTTCTTGCTAACTATGCCTTTTCTAATCTAGCTTATAATCTATTCAATTCCCAACTATGAACATTTGCTAGACATAAATGAGGTAGTCTTCAGCTCACAGGAATTCTTCTGTTCTGGGAATTTTCCCATGGTAGCCAAGTTTCTCCTCCCTGATATCACTCTCCCTATCCTCCTATGACCCTGGCTGATTGTTGCTGTTATTACCAATGAGTGTTGGTAGCAGCAATTGCAGCTGTGCTGGAAACATTTTATTTACCAGATTCAACCTTTGCCCTTCTCCAGTCTGCCAATAAGATGGTCAAGGAGGAATCATAGTAGTTTAGTCAGAAGAAATGATTGATATTGAAGGGTATTTTTTCCCCCAAGATGGACTCTTGCTCTGTAGCCCAGCCTAGTGTTCAGTGGTGTGATCTCGACAACCTCAGCCTCCCGAGTAGCCGGCATTACAGGCACCCGCCCCCATGCCCAGCTAATTTTTGTATTTTTAGTAGAGACATGGTTTCACTTTGTTGGCTGGGCTGGTCTTGAACTCCTGACTTCAACTTACCTGCCCACCTTGGCCTCCCAGTGTGCTGGGACTAAAGATGTGAGCCACGACACCCCGTACTGGAGTTTTTGTCTACTTTACTTCCTTACTGTATGGTATCTCTTAAACTTTGCTTCCCTAGGAGGAAAAAAAAAAAAAAAAAAACAGCTCTTGTCAAGAGCAAATTCACTATAAAATTTTCTCTTCTTGGAATCTTTGCTTCCTTTCATCCCTTTAAGTACATGGGTGGTAATAGCTCCGTTCTTATTACTGGTAAAGTTTTTATATTTTTCCTTATGATACCATTCAATTACTTATGTTAAAAGAAAATTAAACGACTCAGTTTCAGTTTTCACATGTACAGAGGTTAGGAATTTTTACTCTTATTTTTGCAAGAAGAAAACAGCATTCAAAGAATTGAAAATGTGTGACTTTTCTTGGACAAGGGAACTGAGGTTTTAGAGCAACTCAAAATGTGGAGACAGGTGAATCCAGAGTCATTGCCAACACCTGCTTACCTGAAACGGGAGTCAATGGAGTAAAAAACTGGTGGGACAACTTACCTGGTCATGTTGATCAATTGTTGGAGGCTGAGCGTGGACTAATGAGAAACTATAGGAGCTGAAATCTTACTGCTCTTCACACTTTTTTGAGCCCCACTATGAGCCCCACTGAGTTCTCCTGGTGAGGATCTGAGAAACCTACCCTCTTGCCTCTGGCAGTGGAAAGGGAAGAGCAATTTTATTTTATTTAATGCCTAGAGCATTTTCCATAACAAACACCTTCTGAGAAAAAGGCTTTATTAGAGATTTTCCCAAATAGGGAAAGTCATTTCTTCCCATGCCAGCCTCCTACTGCTTTTCTATCTCATCAAATGAGGGCAAGGGGGAAGGTGGGGTGTTTTTTGTTTTTTTGTTTTTTATTTTTTTTTTGCAGGGGATGTGAAGGAGGACTATACCACTGGTGAAGATTGCATTCCTAAAATCCAGGCCCACAGAAAGACTGAGATTTAATAATGAGATTATAGAATGCTTCACCCCCTCACCCACACACATATTACCTTCACATCATTAGGGGTCTAGTGTAAAAATAGCGACTTACAGTTAAATGTGCTGCAAGACATAGACTCGGAAATGTTTCTGCAGTGAGCAGGTCTATGCAAACCTACCCGCAAAGGCCTAGGACGCTAAGGGGAAGAATAAAGAGGCTGACAAATCCAGTTTGACAGAAAGAAACATTCGTTAATTATAGGGACTTACAAACAGAAGCCACGTCTTGAGCAGCCAAGGGACAAGACGGTGAATCCCTGTCCTCAGACATAGGGTTTATATACCATATGGAAACTGCCTAAGGGCAGGATTTATGGTCAGTAAATGTTTACAATAACATCAAAGTTGTTTTGACCTAAGGGCAGAATTTCCGGGTATGTGAAAGTAGAAATCTTAGATGCATTCCCAGAACTGGTGTTAATCAGAAGTCAGCATGATGGATGTGCGTCCGATAGGAAGTTGCTTCAGCCTCCACAAAGGTGAAGTTCTTAGGGAGGCCAAAGTGAGTGGCCAAGATTAAAATAATAATAAAAAAGAAATCCGAAGAGTTTGAGGTTCTGGCAACTAAAGCTACATAAAATATTAAACATAGCCCAACTCCTAGCCAGATTAACATAAATAATCATACAAAATGTTTACTTACCTCAGTTCTTATTACCATGTACATTATGTTTGACTTGCAGCAACAAAAAATTACATAGCCTGTTAAACGATGGGGAAAAAAAAATTAAAAGCAAAACTAAATGATGCTATGAAGAGATAAATTCCTCACGAGAATTAAACTCACATACAAGTTTTCAAATTGTCAGGAAGGGAATTTAACTATAATCATTTAATTATCTACCTCACACTTTCTGGCTCTACTAGCTCAGTTTTAACTTTCCTGGCAAGTCTACAGTAGGTGATCACGGCAGAGGAGTGCGTTACAGCATTTGATCTCAATGATGGTTAAATGATCAACTAAGAATGCCTTCTAAACCTGCACGTTATGCACATGTACCCTAGAACTTAAAGTATAAAAAAAAAAAAAATGCCTTCTATGAATAAGACAAGGCAAGACAAAGACTTACGGAATGTGACACTTTAATTTCTGTTCTAGATCCTTCGTTTTAAAACACCAAATGACTGCTTAATAAATGGCTTTCAACCTCAGTTTTATTTCCAAGCTTATGGATACCTTGATTTCTTTATCCATACACTCTGGGGATGTCTATACCACAGGCTCCTGAAGATTGCTCTAAGACCTCTGTCCTATGCTTAGCCTCTGTTCCAGAGAAAGAAAAATAAATACTTCCTGAAGCTGCGTTTCACTCTTAACACTTCTAACTTCCTCTTGTCCAGTATCTAGTCCTAGCCTTTCACCTAGGAGGATGCAAACCCCATGAGAAGCAAGTTAGATTTGAGTAATAGAGAAACCTTTATAGCAGTTTAGAGGAAGTGTACAATTTTTCCTACAGGCAACGTAGAATAAAAAAGTGCTTCCGCGCAATGAGGTCCTATGTCTTTCTTGTATCTCTTAATGGAAAATATCATCCAACCTATATCAAATATAAAATATCTGACCATTGGAATAATAATATTTTTATTCTATTTTAGATTATTTGAATATAAGCAGGTCTTCTAGGTAACCCAATCCATTGCTGATGGAAGCTAAGCAGGAGTGATTTCGACAGTGGCTATCTGAGGCAAAAGTAATTATAGTAAATGCACTATGCGATACAAATGAGATAGAGCTATTGAAATTACTCCAAACATCTTTACAAAGAAAATACCTGAAGAGTTTTGTTTTTTTTTCTTTTCTTTTCTCTCTTGCTTTGTGTTTTATCCTCTCAAAACTGCTTTTATAATGACATTATTTTCTGGGCAGGAGAAGCAGTAGTGTATATATAGGAGGTAGCTTGTGCTAAAAATTGAAACTTCCACATGATAAAAAAAAGAGCAACTGAAACTTCAAAAACAGAACTTTTAAAGTTGTATTTATTGCTTAAACCCCAAAGTGAGATGTTATTTTTTATTTTGAATTAACTTAAGGCCAATGAGATTGAATCCTTTAATTTCCCATTTCAGCATCAAATGTGAAATTGTGCATACCATGTAGTCTAATTAAAAGCAGTTACATTTGTTTTACAGGAAAATTTTCCAGAGAATAACTTTATAGGTTATTTTGATTAGCATTTACTTCAAATGTAAAATTAAATTACATAGATTTTATTGTTTTTCTGTTGGAAGAAAAGATAACGGTATCAACTACTCAACTACTTTTATGCAGCTACTGTTAAATTTTCAATAAACACAATAGCTGAAAATGTGAAATTGTTCTACTTTTATATTTATTTTTCTAATTCTAGTACTTTTACGAATTAGTTTAAGGCATACCACCCTGTTTCATGCAGTTATATACAATAGAAAGGAGAAGTGGAAAGTCCATCCCATAGTACATCCTTTTTGTAGGGCTCATCTTGTTTTTAGTTCTTGTTTTAGTTCAATTTAGTGAAATTGGAAAAGATACTTATTTTTTTAAGTCTAAGTTTTATCTTATGTGAAATGGGTGGAAAGATCCTACCTCTAAATTTATTTCCAGAGCAAAATGCCCATCTTTATGTGATGTGTTTCACACAGAATCCAGAATATAGTAGGAATCAATATTTTTACTTTCCACATAGAATGAAGATCTCTCGGTTTAGTGTTTATCAATAGATTAGGACAAATTTTGGTGTTGCTAGGACATAAAAGCATTGTAATAAAATCTGTGCCTTTATTAATGAAGATACTAAAGCATTCCACTGATTACTCCAGTTTCCTAATATTCAGAGACAGGTTTACTTTTTGTTACCCCAAAACCTCAACTCTCCTATCCCTGGGAATAAGGCAGTTAATTAATTCCACCTCCTTTCCAGGAAGATGTGTCAGGGCCAACGTACATCCACAGATGAATTTCAGGACTACTTTACATACCTTCAAACCCCAGTGCTTCCTCTTTGTATGACAATATTTGAAAAATATTCCCTACGT
>NW_022323865.1:0-1629 GCF_002776525.5 Piliocolobus tephrosceles
AGCTCTAAGTTGATATTATTTCCTCTATATTTTAGAAAATTAAACTATAAAATAAGCATGTTCTTAATACAAAAATTAGTAATAAAAATATTATTTTTATTAGAATAAGAATATTAAATTAAAATTACCTATAATCATACTTAATGCCAAAATAATGTATGAGTGTGCCTAATTTTCTAAACCCTCACTAACACTGGTTATTACATATTTTGAAAACAAATGTGATATATGAAAAATGGTATCTAATAATTTTCACTGGCATTATTTTCAACATTGAAATATTGTTTATAAAAGCAATATGTGCCCATTTAAAAAATCAAATAATTCAGAGGAATATGACATTAAAATGTAAATTAACAAAACTTTTTGCTTTAAAAACCTTACAATAGTTTTTAAGTTTTAAAATTATTTATTTTATTTTAAGTCCCATTCAGGTATAATTGACAAATAAAACTTGTATACATTTGTGGTATACAGTGTAACATTTTGATGTACTATACATTGGAAACAATGACCAAAATCAAGCTAATTAACATATCCATCACCTAACATGGTTGCCTTTCTTAGTTGTGAAAACATTTGAGATTTACTCTTAGGAAATTTCAAGTATACAATACAGTATTATTACGTATTGCTAGCTATACATTAAGTCTCCAGAATTATTTCATTCTGCATAACTGAAACTTGGAACCCCTTGACCAACATCTTTCTATTTCTTCAACAACCCCTTCCCTGCAAACCATTTTATTTCCAGCTTCTGTAAGTTTGACTTTTTTAGATTTCACACATAAATGAGATTATACGGTGTTTATCTTTCTGTGCCTGGCTTATTTCACTTAGCAGAAGGTCCTGTTAACTTAAATAACAAAGAGAGAGAGGCTCTCTAGAGAAGAGATGTTTATTTGGGAAGGAAGCATTGCAATGGGAACTTGCCATATTTAGCCAACGTATTAGTCTGTTTTCACACTGCTAGGGCCAAAGAACTACCAGAAACTGGGTAATTTATGAACAAAGAGGTTTATTGACTCATAGTTCTGCAGGCTGTACAGAAAGCATGACTGGCAGGCCTCAGGAAACTTACAATCATGGTGGAAGACAAAGGGTAAACAAACACCTTCTTCACATGGTGGCAGAAGAGAGAGAGCTAAGGGGGAACTGCCACACACTTTCAAACCATCAGATCCCATGAGAACTCACTATCATGAGAACAGCAAGTGGGAAATCTGCCCCCATGACCCAATCACCTCCCACCAGGGCCCTCTTCCAATCCAACATGAGATTTCTGCAGGGACACAAATCTAAACCATATCAGTAAACTGATATGTAATTAAACTGTAAACTGCCTACATATTCAGAGAGGTAAAGGAACAAAAAGGTTTTTAATGGAAAAAATGAAGAGAATTACATTATTGTTTTGAAATACTTATCCTTGGCTACAAAGATCAATAATAAGGATGATGCTAGTTTGAGGTTGGACAGGCAGTTGCTTGGCAGATGTCCTTGCAGAAGTATTTCTGTGTGTGAGGTTTCAATGTTTATTGTGCAAGGTTGTGGTTTTTGTAATCTTTTTTGTTATTAGGCGTGTAAGTATAATATCCCTCCTTTCATGGGCTTCCCTGGCTCTATTTA
>NW_022323866.1:0-9940 GCF_002776525.5 Piliocolobus tephrosceles
GCCATTCTCCTGCCTCACCCTCCTAAGTAGCTGGGACTACAGGCGCCTGCCACCACACCCAGCTAATTTTGTTTTTGTATTGTTAGTAGAGATGGGGTTTCACCGTGTTAGCCAGGATGGTCTCGATCTCCTGACCTCGTGATCCGCCTGCCTCAGCCTCCCAAAGTGCTGGGATTACAGGCATGAGCCAGTGCGCCTGGCCCAAAGGGAGAAATCATAAACATCCTCATGAGGTCTTAACGTGTACTCCGAGGGAGGGGAAGGGGCCCTGCTGAGCAGCCCTGCACTCTGGCCTGAGGTGTCCCAGACTTGGGTTCTTTCGGTGCACCTGGTCAGCATCCACTGCTCTGGGCTGTTGGTCCCCCAACAGCTAGGGACCCAGGAAGGCAGATGGTGGTGGCACTGCTTTACTCCCATGACTGGTTCTGACCCTGCTGTGCCCGAGTCAGCTGCTTCACACAGAGGTCTTCATCCTCGGCAGTCAGTGAAGCAACTAGTAAAGTAGTAAGCATTTGTGGAGGCTTCCTATAGAAGGCACCAGGTGGGCACTTCCCAGCTGCACTTAATCCTCAAAACCAGCCGTCGACAGTGTAGAAACTCATAAAGGGGTGCTGTTATGCTACAGCAGCAGGTGCGGCCCATGGCATGTGATCCCCTAATTCCGAAGTAGATATTATGATGATCTTTGTTTCACTGGTGAGAAAGTATTGAAGATAACGAAGCTGGGAAGGGGTAGGGGGTAGCATTTGATCCTAGGCAGTCCACGTGGGGCCCTAGGAGGCTTCAGTTACCCAACCAGGGCTGGGGCTGCTAACTCTTGACTGTAATCCTGGCAGTCTCTGGGTGGCCAACTGCCCCTTGCCAAGGCGTGTCAGGTGGACATGGGGTTGAAAGGGAGCAGGAGCAGGTTCTGTGTTCTGAAGGTGGTTTGGCCCAGACAGGCCACCAAGTTGATGACTTCCAAAGTGAGGTCCAAAGTGTTCCTGCCATGAAAAAAGTGATCCCTTTACCAAGTGCCAGTCTGAGGGGGAGGCCAGGTCAGGGCTTCAACTGGGCTTAAGATCACACCCAGCTGCTGCCTTCAGCCTCCAACTTGTACATGGAATCTGCCTTGTGCTCAGGAAGCACAAATTTCCAGTTCTTGAGTCTCGACTCATTCGCCTCCAAGCTCTGTTGTCTAGGGCAAACTATATTAGTGGAACATGTTTCTTTTTTCTTCTTTTGAGAGAGTCTCGCTCTGTCGTCCAGGCAGGAATGCAGTGGCGTGATCTCGGCTCACTGCAACCTCCATCCCCTGGGTTCAGGTGATTCTCTAGAATCAGCCTCCCAACTTTAGACACATGCCACCACACCTGGCTAATTTTTTTGTATTTTCAGTAGAGACGGGGTTTTGCCATGTTGCCTATGCTGGGTCTTGAACTCCTGAGCTCAGGCAATCCGCCCGCCTCAGCCTCCCAAAGTGTTAGGATTACAGGCATGAGCCACTGCGCCTGGCCAGTGCAGCCTGTTTCTGCATTGCTAGTGGGACCTGGCATCCATCACAAGACTGCTGTACGGGTTCAATGTAAAGTAAGCCAGTCTAGGCGGGGCACCGTGGCTCACACCTGTAAACGCAGCACTTTGGGAGGCCGAGGCGGGCAGATCCCCTGAGGTCAAGAGATCAAAATCATCCTGCTCAACTTGGTGAAACCCTGTCTCTACTAAAAATACACAAATTAGCCAGGCGTGGTGGCGCGGGCATGTAGTCCCAGCTACTTGGGAGGCTGAGGCAGGAGAATCCCTTGAACCCAGGAGGCGGATGTGAAACCCCATCTCTACTAAAAATACAAAAAGTTAGCTGGGCGTGGTGGCGGGGGCCTTAGTCCCAACTACTTAGGAGGCTGAGGCAGGAGAATGGCGTGAACCCAGGAGGTGGAGCTTGCAGTGAGCCAAGGTCGTGCCACTGCACTCCAGCCTAGGGGACAAAGCAAGACTCCACCTCAAAAAAAAAAAAAAAAAAAAAAAAAGCCAGTCTAAGTCCTGGCTCCTGGCTCCTTGTCAACTGTGAGCAGGAGTCATTGTTATTTCTATTAGTACTAAGCCTGCAGTCCACAGCCCGGCTCTGGAGTTCTCTTCTGGCTACAACTAGAAACAAAAAATCCAACCACCCCAACCCACCCATCTCTCCTGCCCCATGCTCAGGAAAGTCAGAACAGGATAGAGCAGATCTGGCTAGATCAGGCTCTGCTCTTGGGGCCATAGTTTCCTAGTTTACTCTTGGTAAAGCCTGGGGTCCTAGCAAGGCTGACATGGAAACCCACTTCCTAGGCCTCTGCACACACAGATCCAGGGTGCTGAGGCCCCTAAGATGAACTGACCTAGTCTACCAGGGCCCCTGCCCCTCTGGACCCTGCTGCCAATACAAGGCTGTACAGGTTTTGACAAGAGCCAGCAGTCACCGTTGGCCCTCTGCCTGCCCCTCATCTGGCAGGGGCCCAGCTGGTCCTATTCTGGTCCTGTCTTAGGATCCCAGATGTACACCCAGGAAGATGGGAGTGGTTCCTCAGGTCCTTAGTATCCCCCTTCAATGGGAATGGAATCCCTGATAGGTCAGAACTAAGTATGGTGGCCACTCAAATAGGAACTGTGGCCCTTTCTTGCTAGGCAGAGACATGGCTGGATGGTACTGAATGGGTGTGCTGTATCAGGGGGCACAGAGCAGTGTGGGGTAGTGGGGAAGTGCTCACAGCCAGGCTCAGTTTCCTCATCTGTGAAATGGAGATGGTAACATGTCCCCAAGGAAAGGAAAATTCTTGCTCCACGAGTGTACTTGGGGTTAGTAATTCAGAGACAGCCCTGTCCACAGACTTTATTATTTGGAAAGGGGAAGAGGAGGTTCTTGGCACTGGTTGGGATGGAAGCCCCAGGGGCAAAGGTTGAGGAGTTCTAGGGCTCAGCTGTCACTGGGCAGGGCAGGCACACTGGCAAGGGCAGGCAGCAGGCGTGTATATATGTCCACCCCACGGAGGAACACAGCCTCATGCAGCCGTTCATCATGGTCGTGCAGTAGCACAGGTGTGCGGTTCAAGGGTGAGAAGCCTAGAGCTGGGACCCCCACCTGCAGGGGCGAGGAGGAGCCGTTAAGGGAAAGCCAGCCTCAGGCCCAGTCCACTGCCCAGGCACTACATGCAAGTGGCTCACCGCACGGATAAAGCGGCTGTCACTGGCACCAGGCATGATCTCAGGCTCCAGAGAGAGGTTCCTATAGGAGAAAGGGCCTGGTGAATGGGGAGGGAGAAAGGGAAGAATTGAAGGGGCAAAGGAAGGTGGGAGAGAGGCAGGAGAAGGGAGGGGGCAGCAGGAAGGAGAGGAGTAGGGGGCTGGGCTGTGAGGAGAGCTGGCCAGTGTGCTCACATGTCCTTGCAGACCCGGCTAAAAGCTGCCCACCAGGGGTTTGAGCCATCAGTAGGTGTCACTTGGGGGTGCATCCACTTCTGAGGGACGGGAAGGATGGCAGGATCAGGACATGGGCCTGGGCATCTTGCCCTATTTCCCATAGAGTGGGCTGTGCCTGGCACAGAACACCTCCCCGCCCACACTCCTTCACCTACCCAGACATCTGGGTGGCCAGTCCCGCCACAGATCCTCTTTCAGCCCCTCAAATGTCCTAGGGCTGGGATGTTCCCACCCTCCATCTACTTACCTCCTGGGCCATCCTTCAGATCCCAGCCCAAGTGCCCCTTCCTCAAGATGGCTCCCTGGACCTCTCAGACTAGTTGGATACTCCAGTTAGAGGTTTTCAGAGTGCAAGGGGCCACCCTTTCCTGTACCACATGTACTGTATAAAAGTACGGCTGGGCACAGTGGCTCATGCCTGTAAGCCCAGTACTTTGCGAGGCCAAGGTGGGTGGACCACTGGAGGCCAGGAGTTCGAGAAAAGCCTGGCCAACACGGTGAAACCCTGTCTCTACTAACAATGCAAAAATTAGGTGGGCGTGGTGGCGGGTGCCTGTAATCCCAGCTACTCTGGAGGCTGAGGCACGAGAATTGCTTGAACCCGGGAGACGGAGGTGAGCCCAGATTGTGCCACTGCACTGCAGCCTGAGTGACGGAGTGAGACTCTCTCAGAAAAAAGTAGTATCATATAAATATTTGATTTATATTTCTCTGTTTCACCATACAGGGGCATGAACTGTGCCTAATTTTATTCCCCACAGCATTCCCCAGCACCCACAGTAGCATCTACAAACTAATGCTTGTTGGAACAAAATGTGTCTATCACAGATAAAGAAATGCCCAGACATATGCAGACACACCAAGCACACACTCCACTGTTGCACACTTGGGTCTCCCCCAGCTCCCACACTCTCCCATCACATGTCCCAAGTCCATACCTGGGCAAACTCTAAGGTTACCCCCTCGCCAGCTGCCTGGCACCAGCTCTGCAGCTGCTCCTCAAAAGCCTAAGAGAAGAGAGACGAGCTGATCCCTCAGGCTTTCCAGAGGCCTCTAGGACAAGACTGAGGACCCAGGATCCTTCCTCCAAACCCAGGTGGAGGTGGCACCTTGAAGTCCACATCCGGTGCCACACGGAAGTCAAAGCTGGCGCTCATGGTGGCAGGTACCACGTTATAGGCCACGCCACCCTCTAGCTTAGTCAGGTTCACGGAGGTCACAGCCCCCTCTTTCAGGTGGGGGTTTGACTGCAGCCTGTGGTGCGGGGACAGGGTAGCAGCAGCAACAGATAAAAGAGGTGGCTCAGACTCTATCCTCTGTGGTACCGCCTCCCAGAGCCACCCCACTGCTTCCCAGGCTGCCTCACCTCTGCCATTCCTTCTCCCGGAATGCCAGGATGGAGCTCACAACCTTGTGCTACGAGAATATGAGGTTAAATGGGACAGTGGTCTCAGGATAGAGCCTCCTGAACTCCCAGACTCCCTCTGGGAGGTGCCACGTACCAGCTTCTCTGCTGCTGTGTCCTCGATGAAGAGCGAGCCATGGCCTGGCCTCCCAGTGCTGGTGACCCGCACCCCTGGGGAGGTATAGGGGGAAGGGAGTGTTTTCAGCATGAGGGGCTGATTGTGGAGACACAATCAGCCCTGGGGTGGACTCAGGTCTCCCCCTCATTCCAGGCTCCTCTGGCAGGGTCCTGTCCCCGCCCAGGGCCCATAACGTAGAGCTTGTTTCTGCCCAGTCAGGGCTTGCCCTCAGAGAAGCTGAGATAGGAGAGAGCTGGGAGGCAGAGGCTCTGGGTTCGAGGCCTTCTCAGGCCTCAACTTTTGCTGTGCAACGCTTCATAGGACCGTGCCCTTTCTGGCCTAGCCTCCCACCTGTAGAGTGAGCCCTCCCTCCAAGCTCATACTTACACCAGGGACTCCGCTCACTATAAAAGACAGTGAAGGCGTCAGTGGGGTTGGCTATGCCTGAGGAGGGAAACGGGGTTCAGAGGGTGGAGCAGCCCAGTCCCCACTAGCAGCCTCCTACTCCCTGCCTGGCTGCTCATCGGCTTGCCAACCTGCTCACCCTCATCCAGGGCAAATCCTGCCCTCAGGGCTTGGAACTCAGGCCGCTGCACGAACAGCTCCATGCCTTGGTGACCCCCAACCTCCTCATCTGTAAAAGCAGCAGGGCCATGAGATGAGGAGGCTACCCCACCTCCACCCTCCCCTTTCCCAGAGGTATCTGAAACACTCCTACCAGGCACAAAGGTCATGTGGATGGTTCTGGGGAACCGGTGGCCCTCCACCTTCAGCCTCCTCACAGCCTCCAGGTACCTGAGGGGGCATAAGCCAGGTGCTGGGGGAGCCACCAGATGCTCAGGCTGGCCCGGCAGGCAGGGCCAGCAGGCTGGAGTCCTGTGTGTGCCCTGGACTTTACCCCGCCACACCCTGACAGGGACTCCAGAAAGTCCCTGCTCCTGTCTGGGCTGCATCTCCCTATCGACGCAATGGTCACGGCAGTAATTCCTGTCCAAGGGGTCAAGGTGTCCCTTGGCCTTACGTTTCTCCAATCACCCCTCCAGGTCCTGGGTCAATCCACTAGACCAGTGGGGACACTGTGGAGGAGCGGGAATGGAGGACACTCACTGGATGCTGACGCACTTCATGTCCTGGGCACCCCTGGCATAGATGTAGCCCTCAGAATCCTTGAAGGCCTCAAAGGGGTCGTGACTCCAATGTTCCTGGGGGCAGGGATGGGAAGAGGGGCCCAAACCTCCAATTTAGCCATTAATCCACTCTGGTCAACAGTGGCCCTTCCCTAGGAGCCCACCATAGGGTTGGAGTGACAGGTGGAGTGGTGGGGGAGGAACGACGGGGGCTGAAGAAGGAAGCTGATTGCCATCCCCCATCGCTGTCTCCTGCTTCCCACCCCCTAGGTCTACCCTACTCTGGCCCAGATCTTGTTGCTGGACGAAGGCTGCTTGAGTGGTGTAATGTCATAAGGATGATGAAAGTTAGTGCCAGGACTGGGACCAGGACCATGCGCTCTCTGAGGCTGGATCCTGAGGTCTGCATCACGTCTGTCCCCAAGGTCTGCAATGCCCACCGCCCCAACCCCTTTCATACCTTGAAGACAGGCACCACATCCGTGTGGGAGTTGAGCAAGATGGAGGAGAGTGCAGGGTTGGTGCCTGGCCAGGTCAACACGGTCACCACATAGCCAGGTGCCACCTGGAGATGGTCAGGAGGGGAGGTGGTCTGAGCAGGGTGAGGAAGTGCCCAGGCCCACCTCCCTTCCCTGCTTAGGGCTCCAGGCTCACCTCCACTTTCTGACAGCCCAGGCCCAGCTGGCGGGCTCTCTCCTCAAAGAAAGCCACAGCAGCTCCTGGAGGCACAGAGTGTCTTGGGGCTGCTTCTGCCTACCCACAGCTTCCCACCAGCCCAGGCAGCCCGGAGAAGGGAGCACACCCAGAAATGGGCTGCTGCCTCCCCAACACACTCCATATCCCTCAGAGACACCTGCATTTCCATCCCCAAGAAAGAAGATAATTTTGGCTAGTCAGTGACCCTTTCTGGAAGGCCAGGGGGACGTCCAGGGTTGCAGGAAGGTGTTGTCTTCCTTAATTACGGGAAACTATGGCACAGAGACATGAAGAGATTCACCCACCATGTCTCAGCTGATTAATCACAGAGGAGGAATTTGGACCCACGTACATAATTCCCAGTCACCAAGTTTTTTTTGTTTTTTGTTTTTTCCTTTCTTTCTTTGTTTCTTTTGTTTTTTTTTGGGACAGAGTCTCACTCTGTCACCAAGGCTGGAGTGAAGCGGTGCGATCTCGGCTCACTGCAACCTCGACCTCCCAGGCTCAAGCGATCCTCCCACCTCAACCTCCGGAGTAGCTGGGACTACAGGTGCGCCACCGTTCCTGACTAATTTTTGTATTTTTCTATAGAGACAGAGTCTTGCCATGTTGCCCAAGCCAGTCTTGAACTCCTGGGCCCAAGCAATCTGCCAGCCTCAACCTCCTGAAGTGCTGGGATAAAAGGCAGGAGCCGCCTCCCAGGCCCTAACCACCAAGCTTGATTCCCTAAGGGCTGTGGCCTTTGTCCAGCCTCAGTGGGCTTCTGGAAGGCTTCTCCTTCCCCTGTGGCTGCCTGAGGCTTCCCCCACCACTCCTGCCCTGGGGAGTGAGGTGAAGTTTTTCTTTAACCAGCTGCCAGGAGTAACCTTGGGCAGCAGCAGAGCGTTTGGGGAAAGGATTCCTCCATAACCTGGAGGGGCTGCCTCAGTCTGTTTTCTTGGGCAATAACTGGAGGGGTTGAGGAGCCATGTGGGACAGCAGAGGGGGGCTCAGCTGGGTGACAGGTGTTGGAGGCTGGTTTAGAGCACAGTCCCCGTCCGTTAGGCTCTGGAACCCCGTCACAGGCTCTGGAACCACCGTCTTCTCACCATAGTCAGGCTTGGGCTGGACGGTGCGGATGCGCAGGTACTGGCGGAAGAGCGTCACTGATGGATGCTCCTCCTCCGGACCCTTGCTGGTCATGGCGCTGCGCGTGGTGAGCTGGGGGCAAAGTGAATGGCTTACCCCTCCCCAGTCCCTGGACCCGATGCGCTCCTGCACACAGCCCGTCCCTAAGGCGGCTCCCGGATTTCCCACAGGGGTAGGATTTCCCATTAAGGAGCACCCATTCTGTTTCAGGCTCTGGGCTGTCTGCTTCCAGCACATTTCCTTATTTAATCGCCAAAAGAGCCTCATGAAGTTTGTGCTCAGAATGCCTACTTTACAGAGGAGAAAGCCGAGAGGCTCAGAGAGGTTCGAGGACAGCTCAGAGTAGCCGAGCGAGGTTTGAACCCAGACTTGTACTCCCTCATCCCTCAAAAAACAACAGCAGCAAAACACCCAACGCCTCCCAATTGCCCGGCTTTCAAGCCACGGAGCCCCAGTCCCTCTATCCCTCCCCAGGGCCCCCACCTCACTCTCCTGTCGCTGAGTTCACGCTCGCCTCCCAGCGCCCGCCCCTGACTGTGGCCTGGACTTAGGGTCCTGCGAGGTCCCCTGCGAGGTCGCAGGCTCAGGACCGCCCCTGTCCGCCCACCACGTGCCCGGGGCCGGATGTCGGGGCGGAGCCCAAAGACCGCCAGCGAGGGCCGTCCCAGCGCCCGGGGCCGCGTCGGCTCGGAAGTCCCCGCCCGCCTCTGGTTCGGGCCTCAGCGGGATTACTGGAGGCTTAGATCCGGATCCCGCCCCCGGGCAGCAGCCGCCGCAGCCAGCGACGCCCGGTGAGCTGCGAGCTCCGGGCTGGCCCCGCCTTGACAGGCCCGCCCCGCCCCACACCACACCACTGCCACTCCTGCCCCCGGAGCTCAGGACGGTCCCGTCCCCTAAGGACGCCTCCTCCTTCAGTCCCCGGATAGGGCGGGAGGAAAAGGGTCCGCCCTGAGGCTCTGAAGATGCAGAGCTGCAAAGCCCTCCGCCTGAGCCCTTGCGCTCCTCGGCAAGTCTCCAACAGCTCCCCTGTGCAGGCCTCAGCCCGTCGGGGACGTCCTCCTAACGCCTCAGCTCCGCTTGTACTGAAGTTATTGGTCATTATCTGTCTGCCCACACTGTGAGCTCCACTTCCTGCGAGGTTATGCCCCTGGCCATGCCGAGTCCGGACACTGTGCCAGAAATGGGAATAAACGCATGGACAAGAGCACGTGTGACGGTGTGAGCGTGCCACTGCGTGTGCAGTCTATCAGTGGGTATGACTGTGTATGGGACAGTGTGAGATGGTGGGTGGGTGTGATGATGTCACTGTGAGTGGATGCAGTTGTGACCCTGGATGACAGTGTGAGAAAACTGGCTCTTCTGCAGCCACCGGAGCGGGAGGCTAAACAGGCACAGGTGTACCACTGACCCCCTGCAGGCCACAGCTGCAGTTGCCCACTTGTGCCCCAGCTGCCCTTTGTATTCCCAGCCAGGTCTGCCCTCTGCTCCAGGGGCTGAGTCAGCTTGGGGAAGGGTGAGGGACAAAGACTTAAATCTCTAGGCCAAGGAGGCAGGCTGGGGGGGAGGGGTTCTGTCCCACCTTTCCTGAGGTTTAAGTCTTGGCTGCTCTCACATAACATGGGGGCAAATGGACTTTAACTCGTAACAATGCTGGCTAATTCTTTATTTAGTTATTTTTTTGATACAGTCTCACTCTGTCATGTGGGCAACTAGATTTTAACTCATAACAATGCTGGCTAATTATTTACCTATTTATTCATGCGGGCAAATAGACTTTAACTCATAACAATGCTGGCTAATTATTTAGCTATTTATTTTTTTTGAGATGGAGTCTCACTCTGTTGCCCAGGCTGGAGTGCAGTGACTTGTTCTTGGCTCACTGCAAACTCTGCCTCCTGGGTTCAAGTGATTCTCCTGCCTCAGCCTCCAGAGTAGGTGGGACTACAGGTGCGTGCCACCACACTGGGCTAATTTTTGTATTTTTAGTAGAGACAGGGTTTGTCGTGTTGGCCAGGCTGGTCTTGAACTCCC
>NW_022323867.1:0-2740 GCF_002776525.5 Piliocolobus tephrosceles
GGAAAAAAGCTTTCTGTGAATCTGCGTTTTGCTATGTTTATTCATCTCACATAGATGAAGCTTTCTTTACATTATGCATCTTGGAAACTCCCTCGTGGATGTATTCACACAGGGATATTTGGGATCACATTGAGCCCTATGGCAAAATAAAAAATATAGTCACATAAAAATTGGAGAGATGGTTTCTGAGAAACTGCTTTGTGACGTGTGCATTCCGTTCACAGTGTTATACCTGTCGTCTCATACAGCATGGGGGAAATCGTTTAGGAGCAACATGTACCAAGTGATATTTGGGAGCATATATCTTCTGATTATCCCTTTGTGGACTAAACAAAAACAGTGTTATGATACAGTTCTCTGAAAAGAGAAGAGAGAAGCAGAAAACTGCTCAATGAAAAGATAGGCTTAACTGAGCGAGAGGAATTAAGATGACACAGAGAACTTTAAGAGAAACTTTCTGTTTGGACGAACCGAGGCAAGATGGTGCACTTCTGGGTTCTTCATCATCAACTTTTCCCGTGTGTGCGAAGATGTAGCTGGCGCCCAGGAAGGTGCAGACCAATCAGGCATGCGACAGGTGATGTCAATCTGAAGAGACCTAAATTTACCTGGTGGCTCCTGTGGAGCCCCTCCTCCTCCCCGACACGTCAGTGCCCCACCTATTGCCCTTCCACTCCTAGAAAAGCTGCTCCCGGTAGACGCATAGTGTGGGCTTCCTCAGCCCCTATTCTTGTTGGGACTGCATCAGGAACTCCCCTCAAGAGCTCTATCAGGCGATTCTCTTGGCCTCCTTTGCTGGAGGCTGAGAGACCTCACCTTGCACACCTTCCTCTCTGGAGCAAGATGACCAAAGTATAAATTTGAAGTTTTGCTTTTAGCCTTGCCTACTCGCTGGTTATTTTGTGCTCTCTCTGGTGGTCTTAGAAAAACAAATCAGTTTTTTCTGAACCAGGGAGGATACCCCTCCTCAGGCCTCTAAGTGTTGAGGAACCTCCTCCTGCTCCCACGCTGCAGATGGACCAGGACCTGAGACCCACTTTCCTCACTCTCACAGCCTTTCTGGGGTAATTGCCCTTGTCTCCTCTTTACCCCCCTCAGCCAAAAATCCTGTGCAGGTCCAAGGCCTACTATTGAGCCACTAAGTGGCTCGGGAGACCCGTTCAGGACAGAAACGCCTGTCACCTGAAGGTAAACTCCACCTTGGCTCCAAGAGCATCCAGTCTGTCATGGTGATTTCAAAGGACGCTTTGAAGCCAGGCAGAGCTCTCCATTGTGTAAATAAAGAGGAAGTAGGCCAGCCTGGGCGCCATAGCGGAGACAAAATGGTCCAGTGTTTTTTGGCTGGTATGCAAGCAGCCTGAAACAAAACTGTAAATTTTAACAAATTAAAAGAACCGGAAGAAAATCCAGCCCCATTCTTAAATAGTCTGACTGAGGTTCTAACCCATTATACCCGGTTAGATCCAGCCTCCCCCACAGGGCAACCATTTTGGCGTCTTATTTCATTTCTCTATCAGGTCCTGACATTCGTAAAAAACTTCAAAAGGTAGAGGATGTCCTAAGACATCAATGCAAGACCTAGATAAATTAGCCTTTAAGGTCTATAACTCCAGAGAGGAGACAGCTGAGGTACAGCGGCAGCCTCGCCTTGAACAGAAGGTGCAGCTCCTAGCGGTGGCTCTACCACCCAGTCATAACCCCAGACCAGAGAACACACACCTCGCAGACTCCAAGGCTACAAAAGCAGCCTGTTATATGTGCTTCAAGGCAGGACAATATGCCAACAAGTGTCCACGAGGCCCCGAGCCCCAATGCAGCCTTGATATAAGTGCAAGGTGTGAAGACATTGGGCCAGTGAATGTCCTAATCCTCGTCCACTAGCAACCCCCTGACCTGCTTGCCAAAAGGAAGGATACTGGAAGTCTGATTGCCCCACCCTGAGAACAGATGTCACATCTCAACATGACCACTTTTCCCAGGATTCTGGGAGCTCCTTCCAGCTCCTACATTTGGACGATGATAACTGAAGGTGCCAAGACTCAGGGACCTCCAACACCCTCGCCGAGCCGCGGGTAACTCTCCTGGTAGCGGTAAGACAATTTTTTTAATCGACAGTGGGGCTACTTATTCTGTTTTGCCATCCTTCTCTGGACCTGGCCTTCCATCCAATATTTCTGTAGTAGGAGTGGATGGAAAGTCATCTACTCCACGAAAACCTCCACCCCTTAATTGCTGCCTGGCCAACAACTACTTTCTGCACTCGTTCCTCATTCCCAGCTAAAAAGGGGACCTAGCGAACGCAATCAGTGGAAATCAGTTTGGCTTTCCCCCACACGCCTCAAACTTACTAAATTTTCTTCACCAAAAGCCTCCGGGCAACACTAAATATCCCTTAACAGATTTTTCAAAAACAAAATTTCAAAACTGGGAAACATAGAGTAAGCATTATCTCTGTTAAGTGAATGCACATATCAGAGAGCAGATTCTTGGAACGCTTCTTCCTCGATTTTATTTCAGTGTATTTCACTATTCGCCATAGTCCTCAATGCATTCCAAAATATCACTTTCTCGGTTTCAGAGGAACAGTGTTCAAACATGGCCTTGGGAGAACAGTGTTATAACTCCCTGAGTGGAATGCATACATCACAAAGTAGTTACCCAGCAAGCTTCTGTTCAGTTTTTATCTGAAGATATCTCATCTTTAATTGTAGGCCTGAATGTGCTCCCAAATGTCCCTTCA
>NW_022323868.1:0-2740 GCF_002776525.5 Piliocolobus tephrosceles
TGAAGGGACATTTGGGAGCACATTCAGGCCTACAATTAAAGATGAGATATCTTCAGATAAAAACTGAACAGAAGCTTGCTGGGTAACTACTTTGTGATGTATGCATTCCACTCAGGGAGTTATAACACTGTTCTCCCAAGGCCATGTTTGAACACTGTTCCTCTGAAACCGAGAAAGTGATATTTTGGAATGCATTGAGGACTATGGCGAATAGTGAAATACACTGAAATAAAATCGAGGAAGAAGCGTTCCAAGAATCTGCTCTCTGATATGTGCATTCACTTAACAGAGATAATGCTTACTCTATGTTTCCCAGTTTTGAAATTTTGTTTTTGAAAAATCTGTTAAGGGATATTTAGTGTTGCCCGGAGGCTTTTGGTGAAGAAAATTTAGTAAGTTTGAGGCGTGTGGGGGAAAGCCAAACTGATTTCCACTGATTGCGTTCGCTAGGTCCCCTTTTTAGCTGGGAATGAGGAACGAGTGCAGAAAGTAGTTGTTGGCCAGGCAGCAATTAAGGGGTGGAGGTTTTCGTGGAGTAGATGACTTTCCATCCACTCCTACTACAGAAATATTGGATGGAAGGCCAGGTCCAGAGAAGGATGGCAAAACAGAATAAGTAGCCCCACTGTCGATTAAAAAAATTGTCTTACCGCTACCAGGAGAGTTACCCGCGGCTCGGCGAGGGTGTTGGAGGTCCCTGAGTCTTGGCACCTTCAGTTATCATCGTCCAAATGTAGGAGCTGGAAGGAGCTCCCAGAATCCTGGGAAAAGTGGTCATGTTGAGATGTGACATCTGTTCTCAGGGTGGGGCAATCAGACTTCCAGTATCCTTCCTTTTGGCAAGCAGGTCAGGGGGTTGCTAGTGGACGAGGATTAGGACATTCACTGGCCCAATGTCTTCACACCTTGCACTTATATCAAGGCTGCATTGGGGCTCGGGGCCTCGTGGACACTTGTTGGCATATTGTCCTGCCTTGAAGCACATATAACAGGCTGCTTTTGTAGCCTTGGAGTCTGCGAGGTGTGTGTTCTCTGGTCTGGGGTTATGACTGGGTGGTAGAGCCACCGCTAGGAGCTGCACCTTCTGTTCAAGGCGAGGCTGCCGCTGTACCTCAGCTGTCTCCTCTCTGGAGTTATAGACCTTAAAGGCTAATTTATCTAGGTCTTGCATTGATGTCTTAGGACATCCTCTACCTTTTGAAGTTTTTTACGAATGTCAGGACCTGATAGAGAAATGAAATAAGACGCCAAAATGGTTGCCCTGTGGGGGAGGCTGGATCTAACCGGGTATAATGGGTTAGAACCTCAGTCAGACTATTTAAGAATGGGGCTGGATTTTCTTCCGGTTCTTTTAATTTGTTAAAATTTACAGTTTTGTTTCAGGCTGCTTGCATACCAGCCAAAAAACACTGGACCATTTTGTCTCCGCTATGGCGCCCAGGCTGGCCTACTTCCTCTTTATTTACACAATGGAGAGCTCTGCCTGGCTTCAAAGCGTCCTTTGAAATCACCATGACAGACTGGATGCTCTTGGAGCCAAGGTGGAGTTTACCTTCAGGTGACAGGCGTTTCTGTCCTGAACGGGTCTCCCGAGCCACTTAGTGGCTCAATAGTAGGCCTTGGACCTGCACAGGATTTTTGGCTGAGGGGGGTAAAGAGGAGACAAGGGCAATTACCCCAGAAAGGCTGTGAGAGTGAGGAAAGTGGGTCTCAGGTCCTGGTCCATCTGCAGCGTGGGAGCAGGAGGAGGTTCCTCAACACTTAGAGGCCTGAGGAGGGGTATCCTCCCTGGTTCAGAAAAAACTGATTTGTTTTTCTAAGACCACCAGAGAGAGCACAAAATAACCAGCGAGTAGGCAAGGCTAAAAGCAAAACTTCAAATTTATACTTTGGTCATCTTGCTCCAGAGAGGAAGGTGTGCAAGGTGAGGTCTCTCAGCCTCCAGCAAAGGAGGCCAAGAGAATCGCCTGATAGAGCTCTTGAGGGGAGTTCCTGATGCAGTCCCAACAAGAATAGGGGCTGAGGAAGCCCACACTATGCGTCTACCGGGAGCAGCTTTTCTAGGAGTGGAAGGGCAATAGGTGGGGCACTGACGTGTCGGGGAGGAGGAGGGGCTCCACAGGAGCCACCAGGTAAATTTAGGTCTCTTCAGATTGACATCACCTGTCGCATGCCTGATTGGTCTGCACCTTCCTGGGCGCCAGCTACATCTTCGCACACACGGGAAAAGTTGATGATGAAGAACCCAGAAGTGCACCATCTTGCCTCGGTTCGTCCAAACAGAAAGTTTCTCTTAAAGTTCTCTGTGTCATCTTAATTCCTCTCGCTCAGTTAAGCCTATCTTTTCATTGAGCAGTTTTCTGCTTCTCTCTTCTCTTTTCAGAGAACTGTATCATAACACTGTTTTTGTTTAGTCCACAAAGGGATAATCAGAAGATATATGCTCCCAAATATCACTTGGTACATGTTGCTCCTAAACGATTTCCCCCATGCTGTATGAGACGACAGGTATAACACTGTGAACGGAATGCACACGTCACAAAGCAGTTTCTCAGAAACCATCTCTCCAATTTTTATGTGACTATATTTTTTATTTTGCCATAGGGCTCAATGTGATCCCAAATATCCCTGTGTGAATACATCCACGAGGGAGTTTCCAAGATGCATAATGTAAAGAAAGCTTCATCTATGTGAGATGAATAAACATAGCAAAACGCAGATTCACAGAAAGCTTTTTTCC
>NW_022323869.1:0-14797 GCF_002776525.5 Piliocolobus tephrosceles
GCATTTGTCACGTATTTCTCGTGTCATGGTTTTCATCTCTGTCATTTCGTTTATGACCTTCTCTGCATTAATTAGTCTAGCTGTCAATTCTTCCACTCTTTTTTCAAGGTTTTTAGTTTCTTTGCACTGGGTACGTAATTCCTCCTTTAGCTCTGAGAAGTTTGATGGACTGAGGCCTTCTTCTCTCATTTCGTCAAAGTCATCTCTGACCAGCTTTGATCCATTGCTGTCGATGAGCTGCGCTCCTTTGCAGGGGGAGATGCGCTCTTATTTTTTGAATTTCCAGCTTTTCTGCCCTGCTTCTTCCCCATCTTCGTGGTTTTATCTGCCTCTGGTCTTTGATGATGGTGACGTACTCATGGGGTTTTGGTATAGGTGTTCTTCCTGTTTGATAGTTTTCCTTCTAATAGTCACGACCTTCAGCTGTAGGTCTGTTGGAGATTGCTTGAGGTCCACTCCAGACCCTGTTTGCCTGGGTATGAGCAGCAGAGGTTTCAGAAGATAGAATATTGCTGAACAGCGAGTGTACCTGTCTGATTCTTACTTTGCAAGCTTCCTCTCAGGGGTATACTCCATCCTGTGAGGTGTGGGGTGTCAGACTGCCCCTAGTGGGGGATGTCTCCCAGTTAGGCTACTCGGGTCAGGGACCCACTTGAGCAGGCAGTCTGTCCCTTCTCAGATCTCAACCTCCGTGTTGGGAGATCCACTGCTCTCTTCAAAGCTGTCAGACAGAGTTGTTCGCGTCTGCACAGGCCTCTGCTGCTTCCCCTGTTATTTTTTAGCTGTGCCCTGGCCCCAGAGGCGGAGTCTACAGAGACAGGCAGGTTTCCTTGAGCTGCTGTGAGCTCCACCCAGTTCGAGCTTCCCAGCGGCTTTGTTTACCTACTTATGCCTCAGCAATGGCGGGTGCCCCTCACCCAGCCTCACTGCTGCCTTGCGGTTAGATCGCCTCAGACTGCTGTGTTAGCAAGGAGGGAGGCTCCGTGGGCGTGGGACCCTCCCGGCCAGGTGTGGGGTATATTCTCCTGGTGTGCCCGTTTGCTTACAGCGCAGTATTGGGGTGGGAGTTACCTGATTTTCCAGGTGTTGTGTGTCTCAGTTCCCCTGGCTAGGAAAAGGGATTCCCTTCCCCCTTGCGCTTCCCAGGTGAGGCGATGCCTCGCCCTGCTTCAGCTCTCGCTGGTTGGGCTGCAGCAGCTGACCAGCACCGATTGTCCGGCACTCCCTAGTGAGATGACCCTAGTTCCTCAGTTGAAAATGCAGAAATCACCGGTCTTCTGTGTCGCTCGCGCTGGGAGTTGGAGACTGGAGCTGTTCCTATTCGGCCATCTTGCTCCGCCCCAAGTTTTTCATTTTTAAGAAAAGATAGCTTATAATTAATCCTTGACAGTAGACAAGGTCAGAGTTTTTTCGCATGTCAAAATTAACAAACAACCAGTGCCATATGTGAATTTGAAGATCTACATTTAACACCACAATATACAGATACATCCAGAGAAACATTTACTTTCTTTTAATTTGGAAATAACTTTGGAGAATACAATTTTGTATTTTAGTTTCAGTTTCACTTTTTTGAGTCCAAACACTGTGTGATTTATTGAACCAATATTTTATTTTTAATTCTTTTGTCCTGAACATAGAATGTCTCTGAATAATGAGTGATACAGTCTTAAATTTGTCCAGTGAAAGCATTGAACTAATAGATTATAATAGACTGTATACTAAGTCCTCATTCATAATAAAAGGCTAACTCTAAAGATTTTTAAAAGCATTATATAATTAGTAATTTTAACCCACCAAGCATTGACTTCCACAGGGTATCAGATATTAAAAACTTGGCTGGGCATGGTGGCTCACGCCTGTAATCCGAGAACTTTGGGAGGCCGAGGCAGGTGGATCACAAAGTCAGAAGTTTGAGACCAGCCCAACCAACATGGTGAAACCACGTCTCTACTAAAAATACAAAAAAAAAAAAAGAAAAAGATTACCCAGGTGTTGTCGTGGGTGCCTGTAATCCTGGCTACTTGGGAGGCTGAGGCAGGAGAATCACTTGAACCTGGGAGGTAGAAGCTGCAGTGAGCGGAGATTGCACCATTGCACTCCAGCCTGGGCAACAGAGTGAGACTCCGTCAGAAAAGCAAAAAACGAAAAAACAAAAAAACTCAGAGCTTGACAGAGGTGAAGAAATTCAGGTTAAGAAGTTTGAATCAAAAATCATCAGCTGGTTTCTAATATATCTTTGAGTGTTATTTACCCAAACTGTGTAAAGAGACCATTTGAATTTCTGTAAGATATTTTTCCTTGAGTCAAGGCCATTTGTTTATTTGATGCCCGTTGATTTGTACACTATTCACAATCACAGGCTTAAAAAACTGCAATCCACATTAGCTGTGTCTTTTCAATGCTTTTTCTCCATACCCAGGTAGCTAACAGTTAGTGGGGCAGGAAAATGCCACTGCCTCTTTCTGAACACTGCATGAAGTAAAGGCGCTACTATAGCTGAGCAAAACCCCTGTGCTGTGTAAAAGAAAAGTTGATCACTATACAGTAGCTTCTGTGGGGAGTTGGGGCTATTCTTAATTTGTGTCCTTAGGGGCTTGAGAATCAATTTAGGAGGAAGAAAATATCTACTCTCCTAGTACAGTCATTTCTTCTTTTTTGTGGAAGCCTGCTGCTCTCAAGGTTCTTGTTATTTCTCCACCTTCCTTTCCCTGAAATGTGTCTTCCTGCTGTTTTTCTGTTTCTCTCTTCCAGGGTCTGTGCTGTCTCATTTGTTGGCAGCCAAATGGAATTTATTATGCTCCTATTTTCTGAAGCAATTTAAGCACATGATTGTTGTATATCTCTTATCACAGCCAAAGCTTTCAAAGAAAAAAGGAAATAGGGAAGAGAAATAAGCAAAGTTGACATTTTTCCTGTGTCAGAGTAGAAAACACCTTAAACCCTGAAATCAAAAAAGCCTAGGCTTGAAGATCAAGTTATCTGTGTTGGCAGAAATACATCTAAGTATAAAAACAGCTTTGCTGAACAGATTTTTTAATATCTTTTCAGTGCCAACTCTAGGGAACTTGAACTTCAAATCTAGGATTCTTTGATTGTATCACTCAGTTCCCCTTAATCTGGCTAACTCCTAGTTATTCTTCAGATTCCATCTTAGATACTTTCTTTTTACCAGTTAAGTGCTTCATGGCAACCCACAGTTACCTATTTATCTACAGTCATCAAGCGTATTCATCTTTTTTTCTAATTACTTATTTTCTTACCCTTCCATCCCATGAGATTTGAGAGTTCATGAAACCAGGATAGTATTTTATCTACTCAGTGCCTAATACATTGATTAATGTATAGTAAACACAGTAAATATTTGTTGAATGAATGAAAGAGTACTGTAGACACTGAGATATATAGAACTACATGAGAAATTTCTTTCCTCCCTCCCTCCCTCTCTCTCCTTCCTTCCTTCCTTCCTTCTTTCCTTTCTTTCCTTTGTCTTCCCTTCCTTTCTTTCCTTTCCTTTCCTTGCCTTTGCCTTTGCCTTTGCCCTTGCCCTTGTCTTTGCCTTTGCCCTTGCCCTTGCCCTTTCCTTTCCTTCATTCTTTCTGGGTCTTGCACTGTTGCCCAGGCTAGAGTGCAGTGGCACAATCTTAGCTCACTCCAACTTCCACCTTCTGGGTTGAAGCAATTCTCCTGCCTCAGCCTCACAAGTAGCTGGGATTACAGGTGAGTGCCACCAAACTCTGCTAAATTTTGTGTTTTTAGTAGAGATGGGTTATCACCATGTTGGCCAGGCTGGTCCTGAACTCCTGACGTCAAATGATCTGCCCGCTTTGGCCTCCCAAAGTGCTGAAATTACAGGTGTGAGCCACTGTGCCCAGCTGAGAAATTTATTTCTCATACTCTTTTGGGAGAAATGGAATTAGCAAACATAAAACAATTATAAAGCAATTTGGATCCAAATTTCACTGCCTCTAGTCACTGAAATAGAGACACTGTGTACTTCTGTTTGTGTGTTTTTACAAGTACAATAGGATTTCATGTACAAGTGATATAATTGTTTCAAACCATAGTAGTTAGAGCAATCTTTACGGAAGAGGTAGGGTTTAAGTGCCAAATTGAAAAGTGGAAAGGACTTAGATGAAGAATATATTTGGAAACCAAGATTTAACCGCATTATGCTATATTTGTTAGGGCTACAAACCTGGGGGGAAGATAGAGTTAAATCCATCTATCAACTGAAAAATACAATGTGATAGGTAAAGTAGGTGTTTCATAGAAAGTTCATTATATTTGAATTATTACAAATGAAATAATTTACCACCCTGCAGATCAAAAGGTGTTGTTCAAATTACTGGAAGAAAAGGAATTGCATTTAGTAGAGCAAACCTGAGGAAAATTGTATGCAAAGATTAAGACATTGGTTAGACTTTCGAATATTACAACATGAAACTTAGACCTAGCCTTTAAAAACTTTTTTAAAAGAGCTTTAAATAAGCATCAAACTTCAATAACACTCTGAGGCCTACCCAAAATAAGGCTAAATGCATTTAAAAATTATTTTATTTCTAAGTGATAATAACTGAATGATAAAATATTTTATTATTGAGCTATTTTCCTTATAAGCTTTTAATCAATCTTAATTATATCAGTCTGATAATAATACATTATTTAATATTAAATTTATGCTGTAACAATATAAATTAATTATGGGGCTGCAACTTCTCATTTACTGGATTAAAACTAGAGCTGAGAATCTAAAGTTTCTAATGAAGATTCCTACCTCTGAATAACATTCATTTTGGCTTTGATCTGAATATGATGTCATTGCTTTGAGAATATATCAAATATAGTTGTTTTTACCAGGTAGCTTTGTACTTCTCAATGTGATTTAGCTAATGTGAATATAAAAAATTAGATGTAAATTGATGTTACAACTAAAATTTCCTCCTGATGCTGTCGTTTTAATACAGTTTTATATAATGTCTCTATTTGGTTAGTCCACATTCCTGATGATCTGTTCCAATACATAGAGCTTCCATTTAAACCTTATGTTAGATCACATCTAAGATTTAAATGGTTGCAAGTACAGCATAAATTGGGCTACAAGGACACCAGAGCAACCACAGTTAATCTACAAAAACATCCAACATTTGAAGAGTTGTCATGATCAACATAGTCTTGTTTCTTATCATTAGGGAAAGAAAGTGAGCAGCTTTGTACCCTAAAGTAGAGGAGCTAATAGAGAGTAAGTTTTCACTGTGAAATTTCTGGATGAATGCATCTCCTCTGAATGTCCCTGTCAGAGGGAACAGAAGCAGTGGCAAACACAGAGGTACCATCATTAAAGATTATCCTGTGTTTCCTGAGTCGATAGAGGACTAATTTCACCTCCTGGCTCTAATCTATGAATTCTTAGCCTGGGAGTCCTCAGATGAGCTTCAGGGCAAGTGAACTTCATTTTTGCCCCTTCATTTAGGAGGTGGGCTAGGTTGGGAGGCACCAAGCCAGATTTGGAAATAGGAAGTGAGAATCTTAGCCAGCATCAGGGAGGCAGGAACCACAGCCCAGCACTGCTAAGATAGCAATATAGCTCTTTCACTATGGACATCTGTTTTGAGAAGAATTTTGAACTTGTTATAGAAGTATTTTTATAGGACATTAAACCATAACTCACAGAGTCCCTTTTTGGTATATCTTTAGGTCTAAATATATTGAGGATTGTCATAATTACTCTACAAAAGTTATCTTCAATTGGCAAGGCAGGATTAAGACATATTTATATACACTCAATATAATTGAACCAAGCAGATAATTGTCCTCAGGGGGTTAAGGAGTAATTCCATACATCTCTCAAACAATTCAACATAAAGACTAGTAGCAAATCCTGAATATTGTAGAAGTGTATGAACTTCTACACACTGAATAACTCTCTTTCATATTTGTTTTTTTCTAAAATATTTTACTTTTGCCTGATCTACAAATTCTTAAATTAATTTTCTTAAGCTTTAGCGATACTTTAGTTATAAAGCACATGATATTAAGGTAAACTTTTAGTAGAAGGAGCAAAACTGTTATTTGTAGTTTCTAATTAACTGATAGTTATAAACATAATATTATTTTTAAGTGTTCAGCTCCTAAGATATGGAGAACCCCTAATGGCAAAACAATTGAGATGGATACGCAGTTCACCATCAGAGCCAGAGAGCTGCAAAATATCTATAAGTGCATTATGCTGAAAAATATCTCTCAAGATGAGAGGCTGGATGTGCTCTTAACTCTTAAACACACTGTAAAGGTATGTTAACTTTCTCTTAGTTTGGGGGTAGAGTTCACTATCAATAAAAAAAAATTAATAAAATACTAAAACAAGTAAAGTGTTTTACATTAAGAATTGTTTTGGTATAATTTGGGAAGGATGTGGTTTATTCATTAATATTTTCCTAAAAGTTCTCAAAATATGTTATAATACATAATAAATGTAAATATAGTATAATGAATGTAAATATATCTTTATGCAATGAATGAAAATATATGCAGTATAGCATGAGATTAATCATTACATAAACAGCAATTATTTACATATTTTGACATTTTTCAGTGAAAAATTGATTTTTAGCAGTTTTAAAACAGCTCCATTGTATTTTTATCTTTTTTCTCGTCAGTTATTGATTTTCTGTGTTCTTAATCCTACTTTTAATGAAAACAAGGTTAGTGGATGTCACAGATCAAATTTTCCCAAGAAACAAGAAACAAACTCAGAGATGGGTTTTGTATTCAGGAAGTTTGTTGGAGAGTGCTATCAGGATAATTCCTGTGAGGCAGTAGAGAAATCAGAATTGGCAGGATAGAGAAGTTAAATTGTGGTGGATTCTCAACAATGACTTCAGCCAGTGTCACGGGGAATTCTGAAACTGGAAAGGCCATCCAGAGTTGTCCTGAATTGAGGCAGGACAGTTTACTCCCACTTTGACCATTTATTAGATGGGCTGCCGCCAGAAGGGCATGACTTTGGATGAGATAACTTTCTTTTTTAGAGAGCAATTCTCAGAAAGAGCCTCACTTGAGAGTTGTCAGCCAACAGTCTACCAGGATGGGGAGAATACACATACTGTTGCCTAGATCCACTTCACGTTGTAGGTTTTAGGAATTAGCTCCTCTGGATTTAGATAGGCCCCAAAGCAAGGTTAATAAGAAAAACTGCAGCCCCTGGTGTAGTCATTGGCTTTAAGGCCACAGGAGATACTCACTGTTTCCTTCCTCTACTATCTATTTTAGATTTCCTTCTCCCTGAACTAGCACCTTGACTGGTCCAGTTGGTCTACTTTTTGGAGTGACTTGCAGCTTGAGAGGTCTGAACCACAGGTCACTATGCTTTTCTCAGGCTGAGGCTACCAGACTTCCATTTACTGTCAAAATCAGGAAAAGATATACCAAGAAATGCCCACTACCTGGGTGCCAAACATATTCTTCTCTGTCCCTATTGGGTAATAACTGCACCATTGCTTTTGAAGATCAGAGTCAGTTACCTCTATAACTAAGGAAATACTTACCTTGCCCACAGGTCTCCTAGCCTGCAGAGTTTAGGCATTAGTTGTAGCTCGGAGTTTAATAGGACTTGCACTATGTCTTACATTAGAAGAATTTTTCCTCCAGGAATTAGGACCTGTAAACTTAAAGAGTCCAGAGTTACGGCAGGAAGCAAAAATTTCCCAAGTAGTAAGTGGGGCCATTTTTACTTTCACCTCCTCTGTTCCCAGGCTAGGGCAGTTTCAGGGGCTTCCACTTGGTTTTCCTCATCATGATAGATCTTACTCCACAGGTCAAGAAATCAAGGGTAGTGAGGCTGTGCCAACTATCAAGTATTCCATTCCAGTTATATATTCAAGGACTAGGGAAATGAATACTGGGTGGCCCTTTGAACCCAGTAGGGCCAAGACTTGATTTAGTTTTTTTCACATACCCCAGACTCTCACAGGATCCTGGGTCTTTATACTGCCACAGCAATTAGTCATTTGATTCAGGATGTCCCTGAGAAGAAACATGACTTTAGATGAGGCAGTTTGTTTTCAGCTGATGGTAACTATCTATCTTTAGGCAAGATGGCTCTCTTCAGCACAGGGAATTCTCAGAGAGAGGCTCAGTGGAGGGCTGTCAGCTACCACAACTTGCCGCTGAGAGTCTCCTTCAGTGTTGAAGTAGGGCTGATCTGGGCAACACACTCGAACTTTCATTACAATGAATATGTTTTCTATATTTCTAATTAAAGGGGGAAACCCTACTGTTATTAGGACCATTGGTATAGCTGTTGCGTTTTATAGCCCAAATTAAATAATTTACATTATTTTATTTAATTTATCCTGACCATAATGTAAGCTCAATATTTAATGTAAGCTTATGTAATAAGTGGGCAATACAGGTAAAAAGTATTTGGGTTCTGAATTGTGCTTTTGAGTCCTCAAGTTAATAAAACACTTGGCAGATGCTTGTTCAGTATAGCACAGAAATATAGGTTGTTTCTGAGTGATCATCTGTATTAACTAAAGTTTATACATAAGCAATGGATTAGATAACTGCATGGTCAGTCTGTTTTGGTCATCAATATGGCCCAGATTGCCAGAACATACAGGCATAGATATTGTAGTGAAAATCAGTGGTTCGCTATATATAACAACTGAAAACTGCCGGCCATATTTAGGTCTATCTAAGTGAGCTACATGATTACAAACCTGAGAATTTCAAAAGCGTAACATTTTGATATC
This sequence comes from Piliocolobus tephrosceles, assembly GCF_002776525.5. Classification (NCBI taxonomy): domain Eukaryota; kingdom Metazoa; phylum Chordata; class Mammalia; order Primates; family Cercopithecidae; genus Piliocolobus; species Piliocolobus tephrosceles. Next base: position 8,757 of record NW_022323869.1, read on the forward strand.
CTGTGTAGGTTTCTTTACTCCTAACTGTAAAGAACACTCTTTCTGTTGATGAGTTTGTGTGTCTGTCCTCCAAGGCACACAAAACTCTTAAAACACATTAAATAATTGGGTAAATGGTTCTTCCTGGGAGATCTCCATAGATATCTTGCATTTCTTACCAGCAGAGGCATTGACTGCCTTTTTTCTGGACTACCTTTTCAAAGATGTTTGCATAGTGACCAACCTTGAAAGATAGAGATAGGTAGGGAGGGAGAAGCATTAGGTCCAGAGGTAGGAAATAAACATGATACTTACAGAGGGCAGTGAAAAGACCAGATTGGCAAAAAGAGAGTGCATAGGGAATACAATATAAATCCTGACATAATTAGGACCAGTAATTATAAAGGCCAAAGGATGGACTCATAAAAGGCAAATCATGCATATCTTACTATGTTTAGTATGAAATATTCATGTATACATGTACTTGAAAATATTTTGATGGAGGGTTAAAGTCTTTAAGCACAACTCAAATTCTGACTCTTCATTTATGGCTGCACAACCTTAAAATAAGTTAATATTTCTTATAAAAATCAGTTTTGTCATTTGTAAAATTAGTTACTTTGAGAATACGTATGTGTGTATCTACATGTATATAGATACATATACACACACATATATAAACATAAAAACTTAATATAGTGCCTTACAAAGAGGGGGGGCCTCAATAAATAATAGGTGTTATTTTGATGGTAGTTACTAATACAGACCAGTGAATTTTAAACCTCAGTACATATTAGAATCACCTGGAGAGCCTGCACGAGGGACAGCATGAATGAATATGAGCATAAATGAGTATAAACCTAGGCCCCACTTCAGAGCAGTTAAATTAGCTCCTCAGGTATGAGGACAATATTAAAATTTTTTAAAATCTCCATGAGGTCCTTCTAAAGTGCCTCCAGGGTAAAGGACCACTGATGCAGACTCTCATATTAGCCTTACCAACCATGTAGTACAAAGTACAGAAGAGCATTATTTTACAATTAATGACTTTATCTTCTGACTCCTTCATTCAAGCTGTGTATCTTCCAGTTTTCCCCTGGGCAATTGGAGGACCTAATAAATACTTCTACATTAATCACTTTATTACTTGTGGATTTTTCATCCAACCACACTCATTTATATTACTTTATAAAAAATATTGTGACCTATAATAAATAGGCAGAAAAATGAATAAAATATATACGTACAGTTTAACAAATATTAAACAGGATGTTGCCAACGTTTCTGGTGTCCTCTTTTCCCTTCAAATTACAATTCCTCCTGTCATCTCCTAGAAGTAACTTATCATACTGACTTTCATGGTAGTCATTTTCTTGATTTTTCTTCATAGTTTTACCACCTCTGTATAAATATTTAAATAATATGATTTAGTGTTGCTTATTCTTGAATTTTATTTGACAGAATTGTACTATACCTGTTATTTTGTACCTTCAGTATTTTGCTTAAAATTAATTTGTAAGATTGAAGTTTCTGTTGTGTATAGCTATATATACAACAAAAAATGAACTATAGCTATAGCTATTAGAAACAATTGGCTGTTTCTAATTTTCAGTTAATATGAACAGTAGAGCTCTACATGCACATTTCTTTAAAGCACCTAAGAGTAGAATTCCTGGGTCATAGATGATGCATATATTTAACTCTAGTGTGTTGGATATACCGATTTTTTTCCAAATTAGTTTTGCCAATTTATACTCCTATTGGCAATGCTTCATTTCTTTTGGAATGTAGATTTTGGTTTGTTTCAGTGGCAATTTGAAAATGAAAATGAACTTAGTGATTTGTAAAATTTTATGCCATATATTTTTGTGTTTTGTGTAGGAACATGAATGTAAACTAACTCAGGAAATTCTAGAATTGATTGACAGAGAGGTTGACCTTATGATGAGAGGAGTCAAACATCATAACCTTGAAGGACTCAGAAAAAGAATTGCGACACTCTTTTTTCATTATATCAAAACACCTCTGTTTAATCCTGAAGTTGCAAAATACCTTAAGGTATTCTACTTCTTTCTCTATATTCCTTTTTCAAAATCCTAAGATGTGGTATAGTAAATTGAAGTATATTCAAGTTTTGCTTTAACACTTTCCTTGGAGTCCATGTGGAATACCATCTTATTGGTGATATCTCCTTTGAATGATTATTTTGTATGTTGGTAAACTACACTTACTCATTTGACTTCTGTGTATTTCCAACTTTCAATTATTTCCTAATATCTTCACCAACTTTCCAGCTGAATATTGCATTATGTTGAATGTATTATGATTTTTCACACCTCCATGGCTTTGTACATACTGTTGGTTTCCCCTGGAATGCTATTCACTATTTACCCAGCCAATTCCTCTTCATTTTCTAAGACTCAACTCTCGTCTCTTCTCCTTCATGAGGCGTCACAGGGAGTTAAACTGTTTTTTTCTGAGATTCTATGTTATACCTTGTCTGTGTTCCTTAAAACACTTATCACATAGTTATAGTTATTACTGAACAGATCCATATGGATCTTCTGAGAGAACTTCAAATGTAATGTATTTGAATTACACTATCTTCTCCAACTCCAACGTCGTTAGGCTTCTGTGGGAATTTTCATTGCCTTCTTACTGTGCAGAGCTATTTAAAACACTATTAGTAAAACTCTTGGAGTGGAGAATGCTGTCAGAGAATTATAGTTTTATTTCAATGATTATATTCAGTTAAAATTTACTTAAAAAGCCGACTAAACATCTTTAGCTTTTTTGAAAAAACAAAATCTCACATTTAGTCAAGACTTCTAGAAGAATAAATACTGTTTAATTTTTATATTTTTCAAATTGATTTTTTAAAACCTGATTGTATTGCAAAAAGAATATTAAAATATAACAAAAGTCCAAGAGAAAAGGTTCCCATTATATTATTTCTTATTCAAACCAGTGTTTCATTTGTCTGAGCCACCTTCTTTCTTTGTAGACTTATTCAGTTTATATTTGGAGTAATACAATTGATAGAATTTCTACAACTTTACATAATGTTATATCATTTTATTTATTTTTAAATTTTACTTTTGTTAAAATGTACTCTTTTTGGTAAGTTCTGAAAAATGTATAGAGTCATATAACCAGTAGCACAGTCAAAATAAGAAATGGTCCTATCATCCCCCAGAATTCTCTCATGCTGCCACTTTGTAGTCAGCCCTTTCCCTAACTTCCCGATCCTTGGCAAACACTGATATGTATTTTATTTTTATAGTTTTATCTATTTCAGAAGGTCATATAAATGGAATCATACTATATGTGTTCTTTTGAGACTGACTTCTTTCACTTAGCATATTGCATTTCAGATTCACCCATGTTTTTGAGTGTGTCAGTGGTTTGTTTTTATAGCTGAAAAATATTCCAATATCTGGATATACAAGAGGTCTTTAAAAATCCATTCACAGTTGTAGGACATTTGGATTGTTTAGAGTTTTGGTATTTTATGAATAAAGTCATTATAAGTACTAGATATGAGTTTTTGGGTAAATTGATTGGGGGTAAATTCCTAGAAAGTGGCATATTGAATCACATGGTAAATGCATGTTTACTTTAAAAAGAGACTACTAAACATTTTTTTTTTTTCCAAACTGACTGCACCGTGTTGTATTTCTGCCTGCAGTATGTGATAAATATATTAATTAAGATAAAGGGTTTAAAGTTTGTTCTTGAATCTAGGACACACCTATGGATTATCCTGTACTTCTTTTTTGGGGGGAATATACTCTTTAATATCTTAAACTACTGGCTGGATTTAAAAGTTACTGGCTTTAAAAAGGAATGGCTCATTTGCACATTTTTAGTTTGCATAGTGGGAGAAGAATTTGAAGGAACACCACTACCCCCACAACCACTTGTTGGGAGTAGGCCAGCATGAAGTACCCAGTGTACTCTGGAGAATGCATAGAGTTAAATTCTGCAGCTTAAATGGAGCCCTCTGCCATCATAATCATAATGAGAATGAGTTTTTTTTTTTTCTTGTACAATTTCAGATGGGTAGAGAATGTCTTTCCATGGCATTATAATAAATGCTCCATCTATAATGGAGGGGTGTGCTAACGTGTTTTCATGAGGTTGACTGATATATTTGCTAATTTAATGCATAGGAGGCATGAAGATAAAATAATCATTTAAGATAAACAAAATATGTAAATCTCAGAATAAGAAAATAAACCAGATAAGTTGTCTTCTGGATCTTTGATCATGTACCCCAGATCACTCTTCTTTTCTCTCGAAGAATTGACTACCTTTTAAATTTACATATTGTCTTATCTCCCAAAATTACAAGACAAGGGACAATGAAGTTTTTAAAGAATATTACCCTTCGGGAAGATGGAGCATTTAGGAAAAGTAAGGCAGAGTAGAAGGGAAGGTGCATAAAGGTAACAGATGTTCAGAACAAAGTAAAACATTGGAAGGAATTATAATGGTAAATATTTTAAATCCACATTGAGTAAGAGAAAAAATTTATACAACATTGATGTCTATTTCCTTCTTTATAAAAATATTTTTTGAAAGTCTTATGTATCACATGCAAACTCTGTTGCTGCTTGATCTTTACTTTCATGGAAGCCAGAGGTACTGATGTACCATAAATTAGGAAAGACTGGCTTATATACATCTTGATTCAGTTTGTGTTGAGATGTTCACAATTCACTCATTCATTCATGCCCATAGTGAATAGTGAATTTTTAGCCCATAGTGAATGATTGGATTGATTATTTTATTGGTAGAATTACTCTCTGTCTATTGCTTTAGACATAGAATTTCAAACTTTGAAAATTAATCATTTGAACTAATCCAAATTTATTTTGAAGATAAATTTTTTTTTTTACTATTATACTTTAAGTTCTAGGGTACATGTGCATAACGTGCAGGTTACATATGTATACATGTGCCATGTTGGTGTGCTGCACCCATCAACTCGTCAGCACCCATCAATTCATCATTTATATCAGGTATAACTCCCCAATGCAATCCCTCCCCCCTCCCCCCTCCCCATGATAGGCCCCAGTGTGTGATGTTCCCCTTCCCGAGTCCAAGTGAGCTCATTGTTCAGTTCCCACCTATGAGTGAGAACATGCGGTGTTTGGTTTTCTCTTCTTGTGATAATTTGCTAAGAATGATGGTTTCCAGCTGCATCCATGTCTCTACAAAGGACGCAAACTCATCCTTTTTTATGGCTGCATAGTATTCCATGGTGTATATGTGCCACATTTTCTTAATCCAGTCTGTCACTGATGGACATTTGGGTTGATTCCAAGTCTTTGCTATTGTGAATAGTGCCGCAATAAACATACGTGTGCATGTGTCTTTGTAGTAGCATAATTTATAATCCTTTGGGTATATACCCAGTAGTGGGATGGCTGGGTCATATGGTACATCTAGTTCTAGATCCTTGAGGAATTGCCATACTGTTTTCCATAATGGTTGAACTAGTTTACAATCCCACCAACAGTGTAAAAGTGTTCCTATTTCTCCACATCCTCTCCAGCACCTGTTGTTTCCTGATTTTTTAATGATTGCCATTCTAACTGGTGTGAGATGGTATCTCATTGTGGTTTTGATTTCCATTTCTCTGATGGCGAGTGATGATGAGCATTTTTTCATGTGTCTGTTGGCCGTATGAATGTCTTCTTTTGAGAAATGTCTGTTCATATCCTTTCCCCACTTTTTGATGGGGTTGTTTTTCTCTTGTATATTTGTTTGAGTTCTTTGTAGATTCTGAAAATTAGCCCTTTGTCAGATGAGAAGATTGCAAAAATTTTCTCCCATTCTGTAGGTTGCCTGTTCACTCTGATGTTAGTTTCTTTTGCTGTGCAGAAGCTCTTTAGTTTAATTAGATCCCATTTGTCAATTTTGGCTTTTGCTGCCATTGCTTTTGGTGTTTTAGACATGAAGTCCTTGCCCATGCCTATGTCCTGAATGGTACTACCTAGATTTTCTTCCAGGGTTTTTATGGTATTAGGTCTAACATTTAAGTCTCTAATCCATCT
>NW_022323869.1:14897-19085 GCF_002776525.5 Piliocolobus tephrosceles
TTGTTTCCTGATTTTTTAATGATTGCCATTCTAACTGGTGTGAGATGGTATCTCATTGTGGTTTTGATTTGCATTTCTCTGATGGCCAGTGATGATGAGCATTTTTTCATGTGTCTGTTGGCTGTATGAATGTCTTCTTTTGAGAAATGTCTGTTCATATCCTTTCCCCACTTTTGGATGGGGTTGTTTGTTTTTTTCTTGTATATTTGTTTGAGTTCTTTGTAGATTCTGGAAATTAGCCCTTTGTCAGATGAGTAGATTGCAAAAATTTTCTCCCATTCTGTAGGTTGCCTGTTCACTCTGATGGTAGTTTCTTTTGCTGTGCAGAAGCTCTTTAGTTTAATGAGATCCCATTTGTCAATTTTGGCTTTTGCTGCTGTTGCTTTTGGTGTTTTAGACATGAAGTCCTTGCCCATGCCTATGTCCTGAATGGTACTACCTAGATTTTCTTCTAGGGTTTTTATGGTATTAGGTCTAACATTTAAGTCTCTAATCCATCTTGAATTAATCTTCGTATAAGGAGTAAGGAAAGGATCCAGTTTCAGCTTTCTACTTATGGCTAGCCAATTTCCCCAGCACCATTTATTAAATAGGGAATCCTTTCCCCATTTCTTGTTTTTCTCAGGTTTGTCAAATATCAGATGGTTGTAGATGTGTGGCATTATTTCTGAAGGCTCCGTTCTGTTCCATTGGTCTATATCTCTGTTTTGGTACCAGTACCATGCTGTTTTGGTTACTGTAGCCTTGTAGTATAGTTTGAAGTCAGGTAGCGTGACGCCTCCGGCTTTGTCCTTTTGACTTAGCATTGTCTTGGCAATACGGGCTCTTTTTTGGTTCCATATGAACTTTAAAGCAGTTTTTTCCAATTCGGTGAAGAAACTCATTGGTAGCTTGATGGGGATGGCATTGAATCTATAAATTACCTTGGGCAGTATGGCCATTTTCACAATATTGATTCTGCCTATCCATGAGCATGGTATGTTCTTCCATTTGTTTGTGTCCTCTTTGAATTCACTGAGCAGTGGTTTGTAGTTCTCCTTGAAGAGGTCCTTTACATCCCTTGTAAGTTGGATTCCTAGGTATTTTATTCTCTTTGAAGCAATTGTGAATGGAAGTTCATTCCTGATTTGGCTCTCTGCTTGTCTGTTACTGGTGTATAAGAATGCTTGTGATTTTTGCACATTAATTTTGTATCCTGAGACTTTGCTGAAGTTGCTTATCAGCTTAAGAAGGTTTTGGGCTGAGACGATGGGGTTTTCTAAGTATACAATCAAGTCATCTGCAAACAGGGACAATTTGACTTCTTCTTTTCCTAACTGAATACCCTTGATTTCTTTCTCTTGCCTGATTGCCCTGGCCAGAACTTCCAACACTATGTTGAATAGGAGTGGTGAGAGAGGGCATCCCTGTCTTGTGCCAGTTTTCAAAGGGAACTTTTCCAGTTTTTGCCCATTCAGTATGATATTAGCTGTGGGTTTGTCATAAATAGCTCTTATTATTTTGAGGTACGTTCCATCAATACCGAATTTATTGAGTGTTTTTAGCATGAAGGGCTGTTGAATTTTGTCAAAAGCCTTTTCTGCATCTATTGAGATAATCATGTGGTTCTTGTCTTTGGTTCTCTTTATATGCTGGATTACGTTGATTGATTTGCGAATGTTGAACCAGCCTTGCATCCCAGGGATGAAGCCCACTTGATCATGGTGGATGAGCTTTTTGATGTGCTGCTGAATCCGGTTTGCCAGTATTTTATTGAGGATTTTTGCATCGATGTTCATCGGGGATATTGGTCTAAAATTCTCTTTTTTTGTTGTGTCTCTGCCAGGCTTTGGTATCAGGATGATGTTGGCCTCATAAAATGAGTTAGGGAGGATTCCCTCTTTTTCTATTGATTGGAATAGTTTCAGAAGGAATGGTACCAGCTCCTCCTTGTACCTCTGGTAGAATTCAGCTGTGAATCCATCTGGTCCTGGGCTTTTTTTGGTGGGTAGGCTATTAATTGTTGCCTCAATTTCAGAGGCTGCTATTGGTCTATTCAGGGATTCAACTTCTTCCTGGTTTAGTCTTGGAAGAGTGTACGTGTCCAGGAAATTATCCATTTCTTCTAGATTTTCTAGTTGATTTGCGTAGAGGTGTTTATAGTATTCTCTGATGGTAGTTTGTATTTCTGTGGGGTTGGTGGTGATATCCCCTTTATCATTTTTTATTGCGTCTATTTGATTCCTCTCTCTTTTCTTCTTTATTAGTCTTGCTAGCGGTCTGTCAATTTTGTTGATCTTTTCAAAAAACCAACTCCTGGATTCACTGATTTTTTGGAGGGTTTTTTTGTGTCTCTATCTCCTTCAGTTCTGCTCTGATCTTAGTTATTTCTTGATTTCTGCTAGCTTTTGAATGTGTTTGCTCTTGCCTCTCTAGCTCTTTTAATTGTGATGTTAGAGTGTCAATTTTAGATCTTTCCTGCTTTCTCTTGTGGGCATTTAGTGCTATAAATTTCCCTCTACACACTGCTTTAAATGTGTCCCAGAGATTCTGGTATGTTGTATCTTTGTTCTCATTGGTTTCAAAGAACATCTTTATTTCTGCTTTCATTTCGTTATGTACCCAGTAGTCATTCAGGAGCAGGTTGTTCAGTTTCCATGTAGTTGAGCGGTTTTGATTGAGTTTCTTAGCCCTGAGTTGTAGTTTGATTGCACTGTGGTCTGAGAGACAGTTTGTTATAATTTCTGTTCTTTTACATTTGCTGAGGAGTGCTTTACTTCCAATTATATGGTCAATTTTGGAATAAGTGTGATGTGGTGCTGAGAAGAATGTATATTCTGTTGACTTGGGGTGGAGAGTTCTATAGATGTCTATTAGGTCCGCTTGGTGCAGAGATGAGTTCAATTCCTGGATATCCTTGTTAACTTTCTGTCTCGTTGATCTGTCTAATGTTGACAGTGAAGTGTTGAAGTCTCCCATTATTGTTGTATGGGAGTCTAAGTCTCTTTGTAAGTCTCTAAGGACTTGCTTTATGAATCTGGGTGCTCCTCTATTGGGTGCATATATATTTAGGATACTTAGCTCTTCCTGTTGAATTGATCCCTTTACCATTATGTAATGGCCTTCTTTGTCTCTTTTGATCTTTGATGCTTTAAAGTCTGTTTTATCAGAGACTAGGATTGCAACCCCTGCTTTTTTTTGTTCTCCATTTGCTTGGTAGATCTTCCTCCATCCCTTTATTTTGAGCCTATGTATGTCTCTGCATGTGAGATGGGTCTCCTGAAGACAGCAGACTGATGGGTCTTGACTCTTTATCCAGTTTGCCAGTCTGTGTCTTTTAATTGGAGCATTTAGTCCATTTACATTTAAGGTTAATATTGTTATGTGTGAACTTGATCCTGCCATTATGATATTAACTGGTTATTTTGCTCATTAGTTGATGCAGTTTCTTCCTAGGCTCGATGGTCTTTACATTTTGGCATGTTTTTGCAGTGGCTGGTACCAGTTGTTCCTTTCCATGTTTAGGGCTTCCTTCAGGGTCTCTTGTAAGGCAGGCCTGGTGGTGACAAAATCTCTAAGCATTTGCTTATCTGTAAAGAATTTTATTTCTCCTTCACTGATGAAACTTAGTTTGGTTGGATATGAAATTCTGGGTTTAAAATTCTTTTCTTTAAGAACGTTGAATATTGGCCCCCACTCTCTTCTGGCTTGTAGAGTTTCTGCCGAGAGATCTGCTGTCAGTCTGATGGGCTTCCCTTTGTGGGTAACCCGACCTTTCTCTCTGGCTGCCCTTAAGATTTTTTCCTTCATTTCAACTTTGGTGAATCTGGCAATTATGTGTCTTGGAGTTGCTCTTCTGGAGGAGTATCTTTGTGGCGTTCTCTGTATTTCCTGAATTTGAATGTTGGCCTGCCCTGCTAGGTTGGGGAAGTTCTCCTGGATGATATCCTGAAGAATGTTTTCCAGTTTGGTTCCGTGTTCCCCCTCACTTTCAGGCACCCCAATTAGATGTAGATTTAGTCTTTTTACATAATCCCATACTTCTTGCAGGCTTTGTTCATTTCTTTTTCTTCTTTTTTCTTTTGGTTTCTCTTCTCACTTCATTTCATTCATTTGATCCTCAATCACTGATACTCTTTCTTCCAGTTGATCGAGTCGGTTGCTGAAGCTTGTGCATTTGTCACGTATTTCTCGTGTCATGGTTTTCAT
>NW_022323870.1:0-4188 GCF_002776525.5 Piliocolobus tephrosceles
ATGAAAACCATGACACGAGAAATACGTGACAAATGCACAAGCTTCAGCAACCGACTCGATCAACTGGAAGAAAGAGTATCAGTGATTGAGGATCAAATGAATGAAATGAAGTGAGAAGAGAAACCAAAAGAAAAAAGAAGAAAAAGAAATGAACAAAGCCTGCAAGAAGTATGGGATTATGTAAAAAGACTAAATCTACATCTAATTGGGGTGCCTGAAAGTGAGGGGGAACACGGAACCAAACTGGAAAACATTCTTCAGGATATCATCCAGGAGAACTTCCCCAACCTAGCAGGGCAGGCCAACATTCAAATTCAGGAAATACAGAGAACGCCACAAAGATACTCCTCCAGAAGAGCAACTCCAAGACACATAATTGCCAGATTCACCAAAGTTGAAATGAAGGAAAAAATCTTAAGGGCAGCCAGAGAGAAAGGTCGGGTTACCCACAAAGGGAAGCCCATCAGACTGACAGCAGATCTCTTGGCAGAAACTCTACAAGCCAGAAGAGAGTGGGGGCCAATATTCAACGTTCTTAAAGAAAAGAATTTTAAACCCAGAATTTCATATCCAACCAAACTAAGTTTCATCAGTGAAGGAGAAATAAAATTCTTTACAGATAAGCAAATGCTTAGAGATTTTGTCACCACCAGGCCTGCCTTACAAGAGACCCTGAAGGAAGCCCTAAACATGGAAAGGAACAACTGGTACCAGCCACTGCAAAAACATGCCAAAATGTAAAGACCATCGAGCCTAGGAAGAAACTGCATCAACTAATGAGCAAAATAACCAGTTAATATCATAATGGCAGGATCAAGTTCACACATAACAATATTAACCTTAAATGTAAATGGACTAAATGCTCCAATTAAAAGACACAGACTGGCAAACTGGATAAAGAGTCAAGACCCATCAGTCTGCTGTCTTCAGGAGACCCATCTCACATGCAGAGACATACATAGGCTCAAAATAAAAGGATGGAGGAAGATCTACCAAGCAAATGGAGAACAAAAAAAAGCAGGGGTTGCAATCCTAGTCTCTGATAAAACAGACTTTAAAGCATCAAAGATCAAAAGAGACAAAGAAGGCCATTACATAATGGTAAAGGGATCAATTCAACAGGAAGAGCTAAGTATCCTAAATATATATGCACCCAATAGAGGAGCACCCAGATTCATAAAGCAAGTCCTTAGAGACTTACAAAGAGACTTAGACTCCCATACAACAATAATGGGAGACTTCAACACTTCACTGTCAACATTAGACAGATCAACGAGACAGAAAGTTAACAAGGATATCCAGGAATTGAACTCATCTCTGCACCAAGCGGACCTAATAGACATCTATAGAACTCTCCACCCCAAGTCAACAGAATATACATTCTTCTCAGCACCACATCACACTTATTCCAAAATTGACCATATAATTGGAAGTAAAGCACTCCTCAGCAAATGTAAAAGAACAGAAATTATAACAAACTGTCTCTCAGACCACAGTGCAATCAAACTACAACTCAGGGCTAAGAAACTCAATCAAAACCGCTCAACTACATGGAAACTGAACAACCTGCTCCTGAATGACTACTGGGTACATAACGAAATGAAAGCAGAAATAAAGATGTTCTTTGAAACCAATGAGAACAAAGATACAACATACCAGAATCTCTGGGACACATTTAAAGCAGTGTGTAGAGGGAAATTTATAGCACTAAATGCCCACAAGAGAAAGCAGGAAAGATCTAAAATTGACACTCTAACATCACAATTAAAAGAGCTAGAGAGGCAAGAGCAAACACATTCAAAAGCTAGCAGAAATCAAGAAATAACTAAGATCAGAGCAGAACTGAAGGAGATAGAGACACAAAAAAACCCTCCAAAAAATCAGTGAATCCAGGAGTTGGTTTTTTGAAAAGATCAACAAAATTGACAGACCGCTAGCAAGACTAATAAAGAAGAAAAGAGAGAGGAATCAAATAGACGCAATAAAAAATGATAAAGGGGATATCACCACCAACCCCACAGAAATACAAACTACCATCAGAGAATACTATAAACACCTCTACGCAAATCAACTAGAAAATCTAGAAGAAATGGATAATTTCCTGGACACGTACACTCTTCCAAGACTAAACCAGGAAGAAGTTGAATCCCTGAATAGACCAATAGCAGCCTCTGAAATTGAGGCAACAATTAATAGCCTACCCACCAAAAAAAGCCCAGGACCAGATGGATTCACAGCTGAATTCTACCAGAGGTACAAGGAGGAGCTGGTACCATTCCTTCTGAAACTATTCCAATCAATAGAAAAAGAGGGAATCCTCCCTAACTCATTTTATGAGGCCAACATCATCCTGATACCAAAGCCTGGCAGAGACACAACAAAAAAAGAGAATTTTAGACCAATATCCCCGATGAACATCGATGCAAAAATCCTCAATAAAATACTGGCAAACCGGATTCAGCAGCACATCAAAAAGCTCATCCACCATGATCAAGTGGGCTTCATCCCTGGGATGCAAGGCTGGTTCAACATTCGCAAATCAATCAACGTAATCCAGCATATAAAGAGAACCAAAGACAAGAACCACATGATTATCTCAATAGATGCAGAAAAGGCTTTTGACAAAATTCAACAGCCCTTCATGCTAAAAACACTCAATAAATTCGGTATTGATGGAACGTACCTCAAAATAATAAGAGCTATTTATGACAAACCCACAGCTAATATCATACTGAATGGGCAAAAACTGGAAAAGTTCCCTTTGAAAACTGGCACAAGACAGGGATGCCCTCTCTCACCACTCCTATTCAACATAGTGTTGGAAGTTCTGGCCAGGGCAATCAGGCAAGAGAAAGAAATCAAGGGTATTCAGTTAGGAAAAGAAGAAGTCAAATTGTCCCTGTTTGCAGATGACTTGATTGTATACTTAGAAAACCCCATCGTCTCAGCCCAAAACCTTCTTAAGCTGATAAGCAACTTCAGCAAAGTCTCAGGATACAAAATTAATGTGCAAAAATCACAAGCATTCTTATACACCAGTAACAGACAAGCAGAGAGCCAAATCAGGAATGAACTTCCATTCACAATTGCTTCAAAGAGAATAAAATACCTAGGAATCCAACTTACAAGGGATGTAAAGGACCTCTTCAAGGAGAACTACAAACCACTGCTCAGTGAATTCAAAGAGGACACAAACAAATGGAAGAACATACCATGCTCATGGATAGGCAGAATCAATATTGTGAAAATGGCCATACTGCCCAAGGTAATTTATAGATTCAATGCCATCCCCATCAAGCTACCAATGAGTTTCTTCACCGAATTGGAAAAAACTGCTTTAAAGTTCATATGGAACCAAAAAAGAGCCCGTATTGCCAAGACAATGCTAAGTCAAAAGGACAAAGCCGGAGGCGTCACGCTACCTGACTTCAAACTATACTACAAGGCTACAGTAACCAAAACAGCATGGTACTGGTACCAAAACAGAGATATAGACCAATGGAACAGAACGGAGCCTTCAGAAATAATGCCACACATCTACAACCATCTGATATTTGACAAACCTGAGAAAAACAAGAAATGGGGAAAGGATTCCCTATTTAATAAATGGTGCTGGGGAAATTGGCTAGCCATAAGTAGAAAGCTGAAACTGGATCCTTTCCTTACTCCTTATACGAAGATTAATTCAAGATGGATTAGAGACTTAAATGTTAGACCTAATACCATAAAAACCCTAGAAGAAAATCTAGGTAGTACCATTCAGGACATAGGCATGGGCAAGGACTTCATGTCTAAAACACCAAAAGCAACAGCAGCAAAAGCCAAAATTGACAAATGGGATCTCATTAAACTAAAGAGCTTCTGCACAGCAAAAGAAACTACCATCAGAGTGAACAGGCAACCTACAGAATGGGAGAAAATTTTTGCAATCTACTCATCTGACAAAGGGCTAATTTCCAGAATCTACAAAGAACTCAAACAAATATACAAGAAAAAAACAAACAACCCCATCCAAAAGTGGGGAAAGGATATGAACAGACATTTCTCAAAAGAAGACATTCATACAGCCAACAGACACATGAAAAAATGCTCATCATCACTGGCCATCAGAGAAATGCAAATCAAAACCACAATGAGATACCATCTCACACCAGTTAGAATGGCAATCATTAAAAAATCAGGAAACAA
>NW_022323870.1:4288-19085 GCF_002776525.5 Piliocolobus tephrosceles
AGATGGATTAGAGACTTAAATGTTAGACCTAATACCATAAAAACCCTGGAAGAAAATCTAGGTAGTACCATTCAGGACATAGGCATGGGCAAGGACTTCATGTCTAAAACACCAAAAGCAATGGCAGCAAAAGCCAAAATTGACAAATGGGATCTAATTAAACTAAAGAGCTTCTGCACAGCAAAAGAAACTAACATCAGAGTGAACAGGCAACCTACAGAATGGGAGAAAATTTTTGCAATCTTCTCATCTGACAAAGGGCTAATTTTCAGAATCTACAAAGAACTCAAACAAATATACAAGAGAAAAACAACCCCATCAAAAAGTGGGGAAAGGATATGAACAGACATTTCTCAAAAGAAGACATTCATACGGCCAACAGACACATGAAAAAATGCTCATCATCACTCGCCATCAGAGAAATGGAAATCAAAACCACAATGAGATACCATCTCACACCAGTTAGAATGGCAATCATTAAAAAATCAGGAAACAACAGGTGCTGGAGAGGATGTGGAGAAATAGGAACACTTTTACACTGTTGGTGGGATTGTAAACTAGTTCAACCATTATGGAAAACAGTATGGCAATTCCTCAAGGATCTAGAACTAGATGTACCATATGACCCAGCCATCCCACTACTGGGTATATACCCAAAGGATTATAAATTATGCTACTACAAAGACACATGCACACGTATGTTTATTGCGGCACTATTCACAATAGCAAAGACTTGGAATCAACCCAAATGTCCATCAGTGACAGACTGGATTAAGAAAATGTGGCACATATACACCATGGAATACTATGCAGCCATAAAAAAGGATGAGTTTGCGTCCTTTGTAGAGACATGGATGCAGCTGGAAACCATCATTCTTAGCAAATTATCACAAGAAGAGAAAACCAAACACCGCATGTTCTCACTCATAGGTGGGAACTGAACAATGAGCTCACTTGGACTCGGGAAGGGGAACATCACACACTGGGGCCTATCATGGGGAGGGGGGAGGGGGGAGGGATTGCATTGGGGAGTTATACCTGATATAAATGATGAATTGATGGGTGCTGACGAGTTGATGGGTGCAGCACACCAACATGGCACATGTATACATATGTAACCTGCACGTTATGCACATGTACCCTAGAACTTAAAGTATAATAGTAAAAAAAAAAATTTATCTTCAAAATAAATTTGGATTAGTTCAAATGATTAATTTTCAAAGTTTGAAATTCTATGTCTAAAGCAATAGACAGAGAGTAATTCTACCAATAAAATAATCAATCCAATCATTCACTATGGGCTAAAAATTCACTATTCACTATGGGCATGAATGAATGAGTGAATTGTGAACATCTCAACACAAACTGAATCAAGATGTATATAAGCCAGTCTTTCCTAATTTATGGTACATCAGTACCTCTGGCTTCCATGAAAGTAAAGATCAAGCAGCAACAGAGTTTGCATGTGATACATAAGACTTTCAAAAAATATTTTTATAAAGAAGGAAATAGACATCAATGTTGTATAAATTTTTTCTCTTACTCAATGTGGATTTAAAATATTTACCATTATAATTCCTTCCAATGTTTTACTTTGTTCTGAACATCTGTTACCTTTATGCACCTTCCCTTCTACTCTGCCTTACTTTTCCTAAATGCTCCATCTTCCCGAAGGGTAATATTCTTTAAAAACTTCATTGTCCCTTGTCTTGTAATTTTGGGAGATAAGACAATATGTAAATTTAAAAGGTAGTCAATTCTTCGAGAGAAAAGAAGAGTGATCTGGGGTACATGATCAAAGATCCAGAAGACAACTTATCTGGTTTATTTTCTTATTCTGAGATTTACATATTTTGTTTATCTTAAATGATTATTTTATCTTCATGCCTCCTATGCATTAAATTAGCAAATATATCAGTCAACCTCATGAAAACACGTTAGCACACCCCTCCATTATAGATGGAGCATTTATTATAATGCCATGGAAAGACATTCTCTACCCATCTGAAATTGTACAAGAAAAAAAAAAAACTCATTCTCATTATGATTATGATGGCAGAGGGCTCCATTTAAGCTGCAGAATTTAACTCTATGCATTCTCCAGAGTACACTGGGTACTTCATGCTGGCCTACTCCCAACAAGTGGTTGTGGGGGTAGTGGTGTTCCTTCAAATTCTTCTCCCACTATGCAAACTAAAAATGTGCAAATGAGCCATTCCTTTTTAAAGCCAGTAACTTTTAAATCCAGCCAGTAGTTTAAGATATTAAAGAGTATATTCCCCCCAAAAAAGAAGTACAGGATAATCCATAGGTGTGTCCTAGATTCAAGAACAAACTTTAAACCCTTTATCTTAATTAATATATTTATCACATACTGCAGGCAGAAATACAACACGGTGCAGTCAGTTTGGAAAAAAAAAAAATGTTTAGTAGTCTCTTTTTAAAGTAAACATGCATTTACCATGTGATTCAATATGCCACTTTCTAGGAATTTACCCCCAATCAATTTACCCAAAAACTCATATCTAGTACTTATAATGACTTTATTCATAAAATACCAAAACTCTAAACAATCCAAATGTCCTACAACTGTGAATGGATTTTTAAAGACCTCTTGTATATCCAGATATTGGAATATTTTTCAGCTATAAAAACAAACCACTGACACACTCAAAAACATGGGTGAATCTGAAATGCAATATGCTAAGTGAAAGAAGTCAGTCTCAAAAGAACACATATAGTATGATTCCATTTATATGACCTTCTGAAATAGATAAAACTATAAAAATAAAATACATATCAGTGTTTGCCAAGGATCGGGAAGTTAGGGAAAGGGCTGACTACAAAGTGGCAGCATGAGAGAATTCTGGGGGATGATAGGACCATTTCTTATTTTGACTGTGCTACTGGTTATATGACTCTATACATTTTTCAGAACTTACCAAAAAGAGTACATTTTAACAAAAGTAAAATTTAAAAATAAATAAAATGATATAACATTATGTAAAGTTGTAGAAATTCTATCAATTGTATTACTCCAAATATAAACTGAATAAGTCTACAAAGAAAGAAGGTGGCTCAGACAAATGAAACACTGGTTTGAATAAGAAATAATATAATGGGAACCTTTTCTCTTGGACTTTTGTTATATTTTAATATTCTTTTTGCAATACAATCAGGTTTTAAAAAATCAATTTGAAAAATATAAAAATTAAACAGTATTTATTCTTCTAGAAGTCTTGACTAAATGTGAGATTTTGTTTTTTCAAAAAAGCTAAAGATGTTTAGTCGGCTTTTTAAGTAAATTTTAACTGAATATAATCATTGAAA
Organism: Piliocolobus tephrosceles; assembly: GCF_002776525.5. NCBI lineage: Eukaryota > Metazoa > Chordata > Mammalia > Primates > Cercopithecidae > Piliocolobus > Piliocolobus tephrosceles. The sequence goes on from NW_022323870.1 coordinate 7,619, forward strand.
TAAAACTATAATTCTCTGACAGCATTCTCCACTCCAAGAGTTTTACTAATAGTGTTTTAAATAGCTCTGCACAGTAAGAAGGCAATGAAAATTCCCACAGAAGCCTAACGACGTTGGAGTTGGAGAAGATAGTGTAATTCAAATACATTACATTTGAAGTTCTCTCAGAAGATCCATATGGATCTGTTCAGTAATAACTATAACTATGTGATAAGTGTTTTAAGGAACACAGACAAGGTATAACATAGAATCTCAGAAAAAAACAGTTTAACTCCCTGTGACGCCTCATGAAGGAGAAGAGACGAGAGTTGAGTCTTAGAAAATGAAGAGGAATTGGCTGGGTAAATAGTGAATAGCATTCCAGGGGAAACCAACAGTATGTACAAAGCCATGGAGGTGTGAAAAATCATAATACATTCAACATAATGCAATATTCAGCTGGAAAGTTGGTGAAGATATTAGGAAATAATTGAAAGTTGGAAATACACAGAAGTCAAATGAGTAAGTGTAGTTTACCAACATACAAAATAATCATTCAAAGGAGATATCACCAATAAGATGGTATTCCACATGGACTCCAAGGAAAGTGTTAAAGCAAAACTTGAATATACTTCAATTTACTATACCACATCTTAGGATTTTGAAAAAGGAATATAGAGAAAGAAGTAGAATACCTTAAGGTATTTTGCAACTTCAGGATTAAACAGAGGTGTTTTGATATAATGAAAAAAGAGTGTCGCAATTCTTTTTCTGAGTCCTTCAAGGTTATGATGTTTGACTCCTCTCATCATAAGGTCAACCTCTCTGTCAATCAATTCTAGAATTTCCTGAGTTAGTTTACATTCATGTTCCTACACAAAACACAAAAATATATGGCATAAAATTTTACAAATCACTAAGTTCATTTTCATTTTCAAATTGCCACTGAAACAAACCAAAATCTACATTCCAAAAGAAATGAAGCATTGCCAATAGGAGTATAAATTGGCAAAACTAATTTGGAAAAAAATCGGTATATCCAACACACTAGAGTTAAATATATGCATCATCTATGACCCAGGAATTCTACTCTTAGGTGCTTTAAAGAAATGTGCATGTAGAGCTCTACTGTTCATATTAACTGAAAATTAGAAACAGCCAATTGTTTCTAATAGCTATAGCTATAGTTCATTTTTTGTTGTATATATAGCTATACACAACAGAAACTTCAATCTTACAAATTAATTTTAAGCAAAATACTGAAGGTACAAAATAACAGGTATAGTACAATTCTGTCAAATAAAATTCAAGAATAAGCAACACTAAATCATATTATTTAAATATTTATACAGAGGTGGTAAAACTATGAAGAAAAATCAAGAAAATGACTACCATGAAAGTCAGTATGATAAGTTACTTCTAGGAGATGACAGGAGGAATTGTAATTTGAAGGGAAAAGAGGACACCAGAAACGTTGGCAACATCCTGTTTAATATTTGTTAAACTGTACGTATATATTTTATTCATTTTTCTGCCTATTTATTATAGGTCACAATATTTTTTATAAAGTAATATAAATGAGTGTGGTTGGATGAAAAATCCACAAGTAATAAAGTGATTAATGTAGAAGTATTTATTAGGTCCTCCAATTGCCCAGGGGAAAACTGGAAGATACACAGCTTGAATGAAGGAGTCAGAAGATAAAGTCATTAATTGTAAAATAATGCTCTTCTGTACTTTGTACTACATGGTTGGTAAGGCTAATATGAGAGTCTGCATCAGTGGTCCTTTACCCTGGAGGCACTTTAGAAGGACCTCATGGAGATTTTAAAAAATTTTAATATTGTCCTCATACCTGAGGAGCTAATTTAACTGCTCTGAAGTGGGGCCTAGGTTTATACTCATTTATGCTCATATTCATTCATGCTGTCCCTCGTGCAGGCTCTCCAGGTGATTCTAATATGTACTGAGGTTTAAAATTCACTGGTCTGTATTAGTAACTACCATCAAAATAACACCTATTATTTATTGAGGCCCCCCCTCTTTGTAAGGCACTATATTAAGTTTTTATGTTTATATATGTGTGTGTATATGTATCTATATACATGTAGATACACACATACGTATTCTCAAAGTAACTAATTTTACAAATGACAAAACTGATTTTTATAAGAAATATTAACTTATTTTAAGGTTGTGCAGCCATAAATGAAGAGTCAGAATTTGAGTTGTGCTTAAAGACTTTAACCCTCCATCAAAATATTTTCAAGTACATGTATACATGAATATTTCATACTAAACATAGTAAGATATGCATGATTTGCCTTTTATGAGTCCATCCTTTGGCCTTTATAATTACTGGTCCTAATTATGTCAGGATTTATATTGTATTCCCTATGCACTCTCTTTTTGCCAATCTGGTCTTTTCACTGCCCTCTGTAAGTATCATGTTTATTTCCTACCTCTGGACCTAATGCTTCTCCCTCCCTACCTATCTCTATCTTTCAAGGTTGGTCACTATGCAAACATCTTTGAAAAGGTAGTCCAGAAAAAAGGCAGTCAATGCCTCTGCTGGTAAGAAATGCAAGATATCTATGGAGATCTCCCAGGAAGAACCATTTACCCAATTATTTAATGTGTTTTAAGAGTTTTGTGTGCCTTGGAGGACAGACACACAAACTCATCAACAGAAAGAGTGTTCTTTACAGTTAGGAGTAAAGAAACCTACACAGGATATCAAAATGTTACGCTTTTGAAATTCTCAGGTTTGTAATCATGTAGCTCACTTAGATAGACCTAAATATGGCCGGCAGTTTTCAGTTGTTATATATAGCGAACCACTGATTTTCACTACAATATCTATGCCTGTATGTTCTGGCAATCTGGGCCATATTGATGACCAAAACAGACTGACCATGCAGTTATCTAATCCATTGCTTATGTATAAACTTTAGTTAATACAGATGATCACTCAGAAACAACCTATATTTCTGTGCTATACTGAACAAGCATCTGCCAAGTGTTTTATTAACTTGAGGACTCAAAAGCACAATTCAGAACCCAAATACTTTTTACCTGTATTGCCCACTTATTACATAAGCTTACATTAAATATTGAGCTTACATTATGGTCAGGATAAATTAAATAAAATAATGTAAATTATTTAATTTGGGCTATAAAACGCAACAGCTATACCAATGGTCCTAATAACAGTAGGGTTTCCCCCTTTAATTAGAAATATAGAAAACATATTCATTGTAATGAAAGTTCGAGTGTGTTGCCCAGATCAGCCCTACTTCAACACTGAAGGAGACTCTCAGCGGCAAGTTGTGGTAGCTGACAGCCCTCCACTGAGCCTCTCTCTGAGAATTCCCTGTGCTGAAGAGAGCCATCTTGCCTAAAGATAGATAGTTACCATCAGCTGAAAACAAACTGCCTCATCTAAAGTCATGTTTCTTCTCAGGGACATCCTGAATCAAATGACTAATTGCTGTGGCAGTATAAAGACCCAGGATCCTGTGAGAGTCTGGGGTATGTGAAAAAAACTAAATCAAGTCTTGGCCCTACTGGGTTCAAAGGGCCACCCAGTATTCATTTCCCTAGTCCTTGAATATATAACTGGAATGGAATACTTGATAGTTGGCACAGCCTCACTACCCTTGATTTCTTGACCTGTGGAGTAAGATCTATCATGATGAGGAAAACCAAGTGGAAGCCCCTGAAACTGCCCTAGCCTGGGAACAGAGGAGGTGAAAGTAAAAATGGCCCCACTTACTACTTGGGAAATTTTTGCTTCCTGCCGTAACTCTGGACTCTTTAAGTTTACAGGTCCTAATTCCTGGAGGAAAAATTCTTCTAATGTAAGACATAGTGCAAGTCCTATTAAACTCCGAGCTACAACTAATGCCTAAACTCTGCAGGCTAGGAGACCTGTGGGCAAGGTAAGTATTTCCTTAGTTATAGAGGTAACTGACTCTGATCTTCAAAAGCAATGGTGCAGTTATTACCCAATAGGGACAGAGAAGAATATGTTTGGCACCCAGGTAGTGGGCATTTCTTGGTATATCTTTTCCTGATTTTGACAGTAAATGGAAGTCTGGTAGCCTCAGCCTGAGAAAAGCATAGTGACCTGTGGTTCAGACCTCTCAAGCTGCAAGTCACTCCAAAAAGTAGACCAACTGGACCAGTCAAGGTGCTAGTTCAGGGAGAAGGAAATCTAAAATAGATAGTAGAGGAAGGAAACAGTGAGTATCTCCTGTGGCCTTAAAGCCAATGACTACACCAGGGGCTGCAGTTTTTCTTATTAACCTTGCTTTGGGGCCTATCTAAATCCAGAGGAGCTAATTCCTAAAACCTACAACGTGAAGTGGATCTAGGCAACAGTATGTGTATTCTCCCCATCCTGGTAGACTGTTGGCTGACAACTCTCAAGTGAGGCTCTTTCTGAGAATTGCTCTCTAAAAAAGAAAGTTATCTCATCCAAAGTCATGCCCTTCTGGCGGCAGCCCATCTAATAAATGGTCAAAGTGGGAGTAAACTGTCCTGCCTCAATTCAGGACAACTCTGGATGGCCTTTCCAGTTTCAGAATTCCCCGTGACACTGGCTGAAGTCATTGTTGAGAATCCACCACAATTTAACTTCTCTATCCTGCCAATTCTGATTTCTCTACTGCCTCACAGGAATTATCCTGATAGCACTCTCCAACAAACTTCCTGAATACAAAACCCATCTCTGAGTTTGTTTCTTGTTTCTTGGGAAAATTTGATCTGTGACATCCACTAACCTTGTTTTCATTAAAAGTAGGATTAAGAACACAGAAAATCAATAACTGACGAGAAAAAAGATAAAAATACAATGGAGCTGTTTTAAAACTGCTAAAAATCAATTTTTCACTGAAAAATGTCAAAATATGTAAATAATTGCTGTTTATGTAATGATTAATCTCATGCTATACTGCATATATTTTCATTCATTGCATAAAGATATATTTACATTCATTATACTATATTTACATTTATTATGTATTATAACATATTTTGAGAACTTTTAGGAAAATATTAATGAATAAACCACATCCTTCCCAAATTATACCAAAACAATTCTTAATGTAAAACACTTTACTTGTTTTAGTATTTTATTAATTTTTTTTTATTGATAGTGAACTCTACCCCCAAACTAAGAGAAAGTTAACATACCTTTACAGTGTGTTTAAGAGTTAAGAGCACATCCAGCCTCTCATCTTGAGAGATATTTTTCAGCATAATGCACTTATAGATATTTTGCAGCTCTCTGGCTCTGATGGTGAACTGCGTATCCATCTCAATTGTTTTGCCATTAGGGGTTCTCCATATCTTAGGAGCTGAACACTTAAAAATAATATTATGTTTATAACTATCAGTTAATTAGAAACTACAAATAACAGTTTTGCTCCTTCTACTAAAAGTTTACCTTAATATCATGTGCTTTATAACTAAAGTATCGCTAAAGCTTAAGAAAATTAATTTAAGAATTTGTAGATCAGGCAAAAGTAAAATATTTTAGAAAAAAACAAATATGAAAGAGAGTTATTCAGTGTGTAGAAGTTCATACACTTCTACAATATTCAGGATTTGCTACTAGTCTTTATGTTGAATTGTTTGAGAGATGTATGGAATTACTCCTTAACCCCCTGAGGACAATTATCTGCTTGGTTCAATTATATTGAGTGTATATAAATATGTCTTAATCCTGCCTTGCCAATTGAAGATAACTTTTGTAGAGTAATTATGACAATCCTCAATATATTTAGACCTAAAGATATACCAAAAAGGGACTCTGTGAGTTATGGTTTAATGTCCTATAAAAATACTTCTATAACAAGTTCAAAATTCTTCTCAAAACAGATGTCCATAGTGAAAGAGCTATATTGCTATCTTAGCAGTGCTGGGCTGTGGTTCCTGCCTCCCTGATGCTGGCTAAGATTCTCACTTCCTATTTCCAAATCTGGCTTGGTGCCTCCCAACCTAGCCCACCTCCTAAATGAAGGGGCAAAAATGAAGTTCACTTGCCCTGAAGCTCATCTGAGGACTCCCAGGCTAAGAATTCATAGATTAGAGCCAGGAGGTGAAATTAGTCCTCTATCGACTCAGGAAACACAGGATAATCTTTAATGATGGTACCTCTGTGTTTGCCACTGCTTCTGTTCCCTCTGACAGGGACATTCAGAGGAGATGCATTCATCCAGAAATTTCACAGTGAAAACTTACTCTCTATTAGCTCCTCTACTTTAGGGTACAAAGCTGCTCACTTTCTTTCCCTAATGATAAGAAACAAGACTATGTTGATCATGACAACTCTTCAAATGTTGGATGTTTTTGTAGATTAACTGTGGTTGCTCTGGTGTCCTTGTAGCCCAATTTATGCTGTACTTGCAACCATTTAAATCTTAGATGTGATCTAACATAAGGTTTAAATGGAAGCTCTATGTATTGGAACAGATCATCAGGAATGTGGACTAACCAAATAGAGACATTATATAAAACTGTATTAAAACGACAGCATCAGGAGGAAATTTTAGTTGTAACATCAATTTACATCTAATTTTTTATATTCACATTAGCTAAATCACATTGAGAAGTACAAAGCTACCTGGTAAAAACAACTATATTTGATATATTCTCAAAGCAATGACATCATATTCAGATCAAAGCCAAAATGAATGTTATTCAGAGGTAGGAATCTTCATTAGAAACTTTAGATTCTCAGCTCTAGTTTTAATCCAGTAAATGAGAAGTTGCAGCCCCATAATTAATTTATATTGTTACAGCATAAATTTAATATTAAATAATGTATTATTATCAGACTGATATAATTAAGATTGATTAAAAGCTTATAAGGAAAATAGCTCAATAATAAAATATTTTATCATTCAGTTATTATCACTTAGAAATAAAATAATTTTTAAATGCATTTAGCCTTATTTTGGGTAGGCCTCAGAGTGTTATTGAAGTTTGATGCTTATTTAAAGCTCTTTTAAAAAAGTTTTTAAAGGCTAGGTCTAAGTTTCATGTTGTAATATTCGAAAGTCTAACCAATGTCTTAATCTTTGCATACAATTTTCCTCAGGTTTGCTCTACTAAATGCAATTCCTTTTCTTCCAGTAATTTGAACAACACCTTTTGATCTGCAGGGTGGTAAATTATTTCATTTGTAATAATTCAAATATAATGAACTTTCTATGAAACACCTACTTTACCTATCACATTGTATTTTTCAGTTGATAGATGGATTTAACTCTATCTTCCCCCCAGGTTTGTAGCCCTAACAAATATAGCATAATGCGGTTAAATCTTGGTTTCCAAATATATTCTTCATCTAAGTCCTTTCCACTTTTCAATTTGGCACTTAAACCCTACCTCTTCCGTAAAGATTGCTCTAACTACTATGGTTTGAAACAATTATATCACTTGTACATGAAATCCTATTGTACTTGTAAAAACACACAAACAGAAGTACACAGTGTCTCTATTTCAGTGACTAGAGGCAGTGAAATTTGGATCCAAATTGCTTTATAATTGTTTTATGTTTGCTAATTCCATTTCTCCCAAAAGAGTATGAGAAATAAATTTCTCAGCTGGGCACAGTGGCTCACACCTGTAATTTCAGCACTTTGGGAGGCCAAAGCGGGCAGATCATTTGACGTCAGGAGTTCAGGACCAGCCTGGCCAACATGGTGATAACCCATCTCTACTAAAAACACAAAATTTAGCAGAGTTTGGTGGCACTCACCTGTAATCCCAGCTACTTGTGAGGCTGAGGCAGGAGAATTGCTTCAACCCAGAAGGTGGAAGTTGGAGTGAGCTAAGATTGTGCCACTGCACTCTAGCCTGGGCAACAGTGCAAGACCCAGAAAGAATGAAGGAAAGGAAAGGGCAAGGGCAAGGGCAAAGGCAAAGACAAGGGCAAGGGCAAAGGCAAAGGCAAAGGCAAGGAAAGGAAAGGAAAGAAAGGAAGGGAAGACAAAGGAAAGAAAGGAAAGAAGGAAGGAAGGAAGGAAGGAGAGAGAGGGAGGGAGGGAGGAAAGAAATTTCTCATGTAGTTCTATATATCTCAGTGTCTACAGTACTCTTTCATTCATTCAACAAATATTTACTGTGTTTACTATACATTAATCAATGTATTAGGCACTGAGTAGATAAAATACTATCCTGGTTTCATGAACTCTCAAATCTCATGGGATGGAAGGGTAAGAAAATAAGTAATTAGAAAAAAAGATGAATACGCTTGATGACTGTAGATAAATAGGTAACTGTGGGTTGCCATGAAGCACTTAACTGGTAAAAAGAAAGTATCTAAGATGGAATCTGAAGAATAACTAGGAGTTAGCCAGATTAAGGGGAACTGAGTGATACAATCAAAGAATCCTAGATTTGAAGTTCAAGTTCCCTAGAGTTGGCACTGAAAAGATATTAAAAAATCTGTTCAGCAAAGCTGTTTTTATACTTAGATGTATTTCTGCCAACACAGATAACTTGATCTTCAAGCCTAGGCTTTTTTGATTTCAGGGTTTAAGGTGTTTTCTACTCTGACACAGGAAAAATGTCAACTTTGCTTATTTCTCTTCCCTATTTCCTTTTTTCTTTGAAAGCTTTGGCTGTGATAAGAGATATACAACAATCATGTGCTTAAATTGCTTCAGAAAATAGGAGCATAATAAATTCCATTTGGCTGCCAACAAATGAGACAGCACAGACCCTGGAAGAGAGAAACAGAAAAACAGCAGGAAGACACATTTCAGGGAAAGGAAGGTGGAGAAATAACAAGAACCTTGAGAGCAGCAGGCTTCCACAAAAAAGAAGAAATGACTGTACTAGGAGAGTAGATATTTTCTTCCTCCTAAATTGATTCTCAAGCCCCTAAGGACACAAATTAAGAATAGCCCCAACTCCCCACAGAAGCTACTGTATAGTGATCAACTTTTCTTTTACACAGCACAGGGGTTTTGCTCAGCTATAGTAGCGCCTTTACTTCATGCAGTGTTCAGAAAGAGGCAGTGGCATTTTCCTGCCCCACTAACTGTTAGCTACCTGGGTATGGAGAAAAAGCATTGAAAAGACACAGCTAATGTGGATTGCAGTTTTTTAAGCCTGTGATTGTGAATAGTGTACAAATCAACGGGCATCAAATAAACAAATGGCCTTGACTCAAGGAAAAATATCTTACAGAAATTCAAATGGTCTCTTTACACAGTTTGGGTAAATAACACTCAAAGATATATTAGAAACCAGCTGATGATTTTTGATTCAAACTTCTTAACCTGAATTTCTTCACCTCTGTCAAGCTCTGAGTTTTTTTGTTTTTTCGTTTTTTGCTTTTCTGACGGAGTCTCACTCTGTTGCCCAGGCTGGAGTGCAATGGTGCAATCTCCGCTCACTGCAGCTTCTACCTCCCAGGTTCAAGTGATTCTCCTGCCTCAGCCTCCCAAGTAGCCAGGATTACAGGCACCCACGACAACACCTGGGTAATCTTTTTCTTTTTTTTTTTTTGTATTTTTAGTAGAGACGTGGTTTCACCATGTTGGTTGGGCTGGTCTCAAACTTCTGACTTTGTGATCCACCTGCCTCGGCCTCCCAAAGTTCTCGGATTACAGGCGTGAGCCACCATGCCCAGCCAAGTTTTTAATATCTGATACCCTGTGGAAGTCAATGCTTGGTGGGTTAAAATTACTAATTATATAATGCTTTTAAAAATCTTTAGAGTTAGCCTTTTATTATGAATGAGGACTTAGTATACAGTCTATTATAATCTATTAGTTCAATGCTTTCACTGGACAAATTTAAGACTGTATCACTCATTATTCAGAGACATTCTATGTTCAGGACAAAAGAATTAAAAATAAAATATTGGTTCAATAAATCACACAGTGTTTGGACTCAAAAAAGTGAAACTGAAACTAAAATACAAAATTGTATTCTCCAAAGTTATTTCCAAATTAAAAGAAAGTAAATGTTTCTCTGGATGTATCTGTATATTGTGGTGTTAAATGTAGATCTTCAAATTCACATATGGCACTGGTTGTTTGTTAATTTTGACATGCGAAAAAACTCTGACCTTGTCTACTGTCAAGGATTAATTATAAGCTATCTTTTCTTAAAAATGAAAAACTTGGGGCGGAGCAAGATGGCCGAATAGGAACAGCTCCAGTCTCCAACTCCCAGCGCGAGCGACACAGAAGACCGGTGATTTCTGCATTTTCAACTGAGGAACTAGGGTCATCTCACTAGGGAGTGCCGGACAATCGGTGCTGGTCAGCTGCTGCAGCCCAACCAGCGAGAGCTGAAGCAGGGCGAGGCATCGCCTCACCTGGGAAGCGCAAGGGGGAAGGGAATCCCTTTTCCTAGCCAGGGGAACTGAGACACACAACACCTGGAAAATCAGGTAACTCCCACCCCAATACTGCGCTGTAAGCAAACGGGCACACCAGGAGAATATACCCCACACCTGGCCGGGAGGGTCCCACGCCCACGGAGCCTCCCTCCTTGCTAACACAGCAGTCTGAGGCGATCTAACCGCAAGGCAGCAGTGAGGCTGGGTGAGGGGCACCCGCCATTGCTGAGGCATAAGTAGGTAAACAAAGCCGCTGGGAAGCTCGAACTGGGTGGAGCTCACAGCAGCTCAAGGAAACCTGCCTGTCTCTGTAGACTCCGCCTCTGGGGCCAGGGCACAGCTAAAAAATAACAGGGGAAGCAGCAGAGGCCTGTGCAGACGCGAACAACTCTGTCTGACAGCTTTGAAGAGAGCAGTGGATCTCCCAACACGGAGGTTGAGATCTGAGAAGGGACAGACTGCCTGCTCAAGTGGGTCCCTGACCCGAGTAGCCTAACTGGGAGACATCCCCCACTAGGGGCAGTCTGACACCCCACACCTCACAGGATGGAGTATACCCCTGAGAGGAAGCTTGCAAAGTAAGAATCAGACAGGTACACTCGCTGTTCAGCAATATTCTATCTTCTGAAACCTCTGCTGCTCATACCCAGGCAAACAGGGTCTGGAGTGGACCTCAAGCAATCTCCAACAGACCTACAGCTGAAGGTCGTGACTATTAGAAGGAAAACTATCAAACAGGAAGAACACCTATACCAAAACCCCATGAGTACGTCACCATCATCAAAGACCAGAGGCAGATAAAACCACGAAGATGGGGAAGAAGCAGGGCAGAAAAGCTGGAAATTCAAAAAATAAGAGCGCATCTCCCCCTGCAAAGGAGCGCAGCTCATCGACAGCAATGGATCAAAGCTGGTCAGAGATGACTTTGACGAAATGAGAGAAGAAGGCCTCAGTCCATCAAACTTCTCAGAGCTAAAGGAGGAATTACGTACCCAGTGCAAAGAAACTAAAAACCTTGAAAAAAGAGTGGAAGAATTGACAGCTAGACTAATTAATGCAGAGAAGGTCATAAACGAAATGACAGAGATGAAAACCATGACACGAGAAATACGTGACAAATGC
>NW_022323871.1:0-2611 GCF_002776525.5 Piliocolobus tephrosceles
AAATCCTGCGCAGGTCCGAGGTCCATTTTGAGCCACCAAGTGGCTCGGGAGACCCCGTTCAGGACGGAGACGTCCGCCTGAAGGTAATCTCCACTTTGGCTCCATGAGCCTCCAGTCTGTCTCTGCTGGTTCCAAGGGACGCTTTGAAGCCAGGCAGAGATCCACTTCCATTTCCATTGTGTCCATTGTGTAAGTAAAGAGGAAACAAATGGGAAACCCCCAGTCCAAATTTCCAAAGAGCACCTCCTTAGGGTGCCTCCTAGCCAATTTAAAAACCTTACAGCTCGAACAAGACCTTAGGAGGAAGCAGTTAATTTTCCTTTCCACTGTGGCGTGATCGACCTCAGCAATTTCTGCCAGCGGCTAGGCAAGTGGTCCGAAATTAATTACGTACAAGGCTTTTGGGCCTTAAGCTCTCATCCCTATACTCCTCCTTCTCTCCACCCCCTCCCTTCCTGCCCAGACTCCTCCTTCCTCCTCCTTATCTACTAGTAATCCACTCAGTCCCATGCCTCCTTCGGGGACCCCAACTGGCTGTCTTGAGTCTCTTATCTCTGCCCACACCCTCCTACAGTGTTAGCACCTTTGCGAGAGGTGGCTGGGGCGGAGGGGCTAGTCAGAGTACATGTCCCTTTTTCATTGGCCGATCTTTCCAAAATTGAGAAGCGTTTAGGTGATTTCTCAGCTAATCCTACCATATACATAAAGGAATTTAGACACCTTTGTCAGGCCTATGACTTAACTTGGCATGACCTCCAGGTTATCCTAACCTCTACCCTAAACTGACTAAGGTTCTAACCCAGTATACCCGGTTAGATCCGGCCTCCCCCACAGGGGCTACCATTTTGGCATCTTATTTCATTTCTCAATCAGCTCCTGACATTCGTAAAAAACTTCAAAAGGTAGAGGATGGTCCTCAGACACCAATACAAGACCTAGTTAAATTAGCCTTTAAGGTCTATAGCTCCAGAGAGGAGATGGCAGGCTCGCCTTGAACAGAAGTTACAGCTCCTAGCAGCGGCTTTACAGGCCAGTCATAACCCCAGACCAGAGAGCACATACCCCACAGACTCCAAGGCCACTGCTATAAAGGAGAAAGGCCACTGCTAGAAAGGAGCCTGCTATAAGTGTGGCAAGGCAGGACACTATGCCAACAGGTGTCCGCAAGGTCCCCGAGCCCCAACGCAGCCTTGCTATAAGTGCAAGGCATCAGGACATTAGGCCAGTGAATGTCCTAACCTTCGTCCACCAGCAACCCCCTGCCCTGCTTGCCAGCAGGGAGGACATTGGAAGTCTGATTGCCCCACCCTGAGAACAGGTGCTGCGTCTCCACGTGACCCCCTTTCCCAGGATCCTGGGAGCTCCTTCCAGCTCCTACATCTGGACGACGACAACTGAAGGTGCCGAGACTCGGGGACCCCCATCATCCTCGCCAAGCCGCAGGTAACTCTCCTGGTAGCGGGTAAGACAATTTTTTAATCAACAGCGAGGCTACCTATTCTGTTTTGCCGTCCTTCTCTGGACCTAGCCTTCCATCCAATATCTCTGTAGTAGGAGTAAGCGGAAAGCCATCCACTCCACGAAAAACTCCACTTCTTAATTGCTGCCTGGCCAACAACTACCTTGTGCAGTTGTTCCTCATTCCCAGCTAAAAAGGGCCCCTACCGAAAGCAATCAGTGGAAATCAGTTTGGCTTTCCCCCACTCGCCTCAAACTTACTAAATTTTCTTAACTATCTCATACTCCCCAACCTTGCCAGGACCATCCTTCTGGGTTTTGCCCATATTCCAACAAATGCTTCCATTCCTCATTCCTATACTAATACTGTGCCTTATTTTATTCTTCATCCATACGTCCAAATACCAACCATGGGCCCCGACCTTAACGACGCCCCTTAACAGCAGGAAGTAGCCAGACAGACGACGGCGCCCCTTTATCACTATTATCAATAAAAGGTTGGACTGTTTGGACGAACGGAGGCAGGATGGTGCACTTCCGGGTTCTTCTTCACCACCAACTCTTCCCATGTGTGCGAGAATGCAGCTGACGCCCGGGAAGGTGCAGATTAATCAGGCATGCACCAGGTGATGTCAATCCGAGGAGACCAAGATTTACCTGGTGGCACCTGCGGAGCGGCCCCCCTTCCCCGACGTGCCCATGCCCCGCCTATTGCCCTTCCACTCCTAGAAAAGTCCTCCCAGCAGATGCGCCGGGGGCGGGCTTTCTCAGCCCCCACTCTTGTTGGGACTGTATTAGAAACTCCCCCCAACCCAGCTCCGGTCCCTGAAGCTAGATGACCAAAGAATAAATTTGCAGTTTTGCTTTTAGCCTTGCCTACTCGCTGGTTCTTTTGTGCCCACTCTGGTGGTCTTAGAAAAACAAATCAGTTGGTGCCGAACCCGGGAGGAGACCCCTCCTCAGGGCCCCCAGGGTCCGGGGAGCCTCCTCCTCCTCCTCGTTCCACGCCACGGACGGACCAGGACCTGAGACCCGCTTCCCTCACTCTCACGGCCTCTCTGGGGTAAGTGCCCTTGTCTCCTCTTTACCTCCCTCGGCCAAAATCCTGCGCAGGTCCGAGGTCCATTTTGAGCCACCAAGTGGCTCGGGAGAC
>NW_022323872.1:0-2611 GCF_002776525.5 Piliocolobus tephrosceles
GTCTCCCGAGCCACTTGGTGGCTCAAAATGGACCTCGGACCTGCGCAGGATTTTGGCCGAGGGAGGTAAAGAGGAGACAAGGGCACTTACCCCAGAGAGGCCGTGAGAGTGAGGGAAGCGGGTCTCAGGTCCTGGTCCGTCCGTGGCGTGGAACGAGGAGGAGGAGGAGGCTCCCCGGACCCTGGGGGCCCTGAGGAGGGGTCTCCTCCCGGGTTCGGCACCAACTGATTTGTTTTTCTAAGACCACCAGAGTGGGCACAAAAGAACCAGCGAGTAGGCAAGGCTAAAAGCAAAACTGCAAATTTATTCTTTGGTCATCTAGCTTCAGGGACCGGAGCTGGGTTGGGGGGAGTTTCTAATACAGTCCCAACAAGAGTGGGGGCTGAGAAAGCCCGCCCCCGGCGCATCTGCTGGGAGGACTTTTCTAGGAGTGGAAGGGCAATAGGCGGGGCATGGGCACGTCGGGGAAGGGGGGCCGCTCCGCAGGTGCCACCAGGTAAATCTTGGTCTCCTCGGATTGACATCACCTGGTGCATGCCTGATTAATCTGCACCTTCCCGGGCGTCAGCTGCATTCTCGCACACATGGGAAGAGTTGGTGGTGAAGAAGAACCCGGAAGTGCACCATCCTGCCTCCGTTCGTCCAAACAGTCCAACCTTTTATTGATAATAGTGATAAAGGGGCGCCGTCGTCTGTCTGGCTACTTCCTGCTGTTAAGGGGCGTCGTTAAGGTCGGGGCCCATGGTTGGTATTTGGACGTATGGATGAAGAATAAAATAAGGCACAGTATTAGTATAGGAATGAGGAATGGAAGCATTTGTTGGAATATGGGCAAAACCCAGAAGGATGGTCCTGGCAAGGTTGGGGAGTATGAGATAGTTAAGAAAATTTAGTAAGTTTGAGGCGAGTGGGGGAAAGCCAAACTGATTTCCACTGATTGCTTTCGGTAGGGGCCCTTTTTAGCTGGGAATGAGGAACAACTGCACAAGGTAGTTGTTGGCCAGGCAGCAATTAAGAAGTGGAGTTTTTCGTGGAGTGGATGGCTTTCCGCTTACTCCTACTACAGAGATATTGGATGGAAGGCTAGGTCCAGAGAAGGACGGCAAAACAGAATAGGTAGCCTCGCTGTTGATTAAAAAATTGTCTTACCCGCTACCAGGAGAGTTACCTGCGGCTTGGCGAGGATGATGGGGGTCCCCGAGTCTCGGCACCTTCAGTTGTCGTCGTCCAGATGTAGGAGCTGGAAGGAGCTCCCAGGATCCTGGGAAAGGGGGTCACGTGGAGACGCAGCACCTGTTCTCAGGGTGGGGCAATCAGACTTCCAATGTCCTCCCTGCTGGCAAGCAGGGCAGGGGGTTGCTGGTGGACGAAGGTTAGGACATTCACTGGCCTAATGTCCTGATGCCTTGCACTTATAGCAAGGCTGCGTTGGGGCTCGGGGACCTTGCGGACACCTGTTGGCATAGTGTCCTGCCTTGCCACACTTATAGCAGGCTCCTTTCTAGCAGTGGCCTTTCTCCTTTATAGCAGTGGCCTTGGAGTCTGTGGGGTATGTGCTCTCTGGTCTGGGGTTATGACTGGCCTGTAAAGCCGCTGCTAGGAGCTGTAACTTCTGTTCAAGGCGAGCCTGCCATCTCCTCTCTGGAGCTATAGACCTTAAAGGCTAATTTAACTAGGTCTTGTATTGGTGTCTGAGGACCATCCTCTACCTTTTGAAGTTTTTTACGAATGTCAGGAGCTGATTGAGAAATGAAATAAGATGCCAAAATGGTAGCCCCTGTGGGGGAGGCCGGATCTAACCGGGTATACTGGGTTAGAACCTTAGTCAGTTTAGGGTAGAGGTTAGGATAACCTGGAGGTCATGCCAAGTTAAGTCATAGGCCTGACAAAGGTGTCTAAATTCCTTTATGTATATGGTAGGATTAGCTGAGAAATCACCTAAACGCTTCTCAATTTTGGAAAGATCGGCCAATGAAAAAGGGACATGTACTCTGACTAGCCCCTCCGCCCCAGCCACCTCTCGCAAAGGTGCTAACACTGTAGGAGGGTGTGGGCAGAGATAAGAGACTCAAGACAGCCAGTTGGGGTCCCCGAAGGAGGCATGGGACTGAGTGGATTACTAGTAGATAAGGAGGAGGAAGGAGGAGTCTGGGCAGGAAGGGAGGGGGTGGAGAGAAGGAGGAGTATAGGGATGAGAGCTTAAGGCCCAAAAGCCTTGTACGTAATTAATTTCGGACCACTTGCCTAGCCGCTGGCAGAAATTGCTGAGGTCGATCACGCCACAGTGGAAAGGAAAATTAACTGCTTCCTCCTAAGGTCTTGTTCGAGCTGTAAGGTTTTTAAATTGGCTAGGAGGCACCCTAAGGAGGTGCTCTTTGGAAATTTGGACTGGGGGTTTCCCATTTGTTTCCTCTTTACTTACACAATGGACACAATGGAAATGGAAGTGGATCTCTGCCTGGCTTCAAAGCGTCCCTTGGAACCAGCAGAGACAGACTGGAGGCTCATGGAGCCAAAGTGGAGATTACCTTCAGGCGGACGTCTCCGTCCTGAACGGGGTCTCCCGAGCCACTTGGTGGCTCAAAATGGACCTCGGACCTGCGCAGGATTT
>NW_022323873.1:0-6840 GCF_002776525.5 Piliocolobus tephrosceles
GAGGAACTGCCTTGTGACGTGTGCATTCCACTCACAGTGTTATACCTGTCTACTCATACAGCGTCAGGGAAAACCTTTTTTAGAAACAGGTACCAAGTGATATTCCGGAGCATGTGGGTGCCGATGGTGAAAAGGGAAATAGTCTCACACTAAAACTGGAAAAAGCTTTCTAGGAAACTACTCTGTGATATGTGTAATCACCTCACATAAATAATGGATTCTTTACATTACGCAGCTTGGAAACTGTCATGGATGGCTCCATGAAGGGACCATCGGGAGCACTTTTAGGACTATGGTGAAAAACGAAATATCTTCAGAAACAAACGGGAAAGAAGCTCTATCAATCTGCTTTTTGCTATGTTTATTCATCTCACATAGATGAAGCTTTCTTTACATTACACAGCTTGGAAACTTCATCGTGGATAGATCCACGAAGGGATATTTGGGATCACATTCCGGCCTATAGTGAAATAGGAAATAGAGTCAGATCAAAACGAGAGAGAAGCTTTCTGAGAAACTGCTGGGTGACGTGTACATTCCACTCAGGAAGTTATAACTTTCTCCTCATAAGGCACAATTTGAACACTGTTCCTGTAAAACCAAAAGAGTGATATTCGGAGCACACTGAAGACTATGGCAAAATTGAAATGTTCAATAAAAAACAGAAAGAAGCACTCGAAGAAACTGCTCTCTGTCATGTCCATTCTTTTCACAGGGTTACAGCTTACTCTACATTTCCCAGGGTGAAAATCACTTTTTGAGGGTTATGCGAAGGGATACTAAGTGGCAACCGGAGGTCTGTGTTGAGCAAGGAAATGTCTTCCATCGAATATTTGAGAGAAGCTTTCTGCGCAACTCTTTTCTGAAGTTTGTGCTCATCTCATAGAGTTAAAACATTCTTTGGATTGAGTAGTTTGAAATCACTGTTTCTGTGGAATCTGAGAAAGGACATTTGGAAACGCTCTTTAGAATTGCTTGTAAAAGAAATAACCTCAGAGAGAAACCAGAAGGAAGCTTTCTGTGAAACTGCTCTGTGTGAGGTGAATTCTGCTCACACAGTTAAGCTTCCCTTTTCATTGAGCAATATCATAACAATCTTTTTGCTTAGTCTCTGAAGGGATATTCCGGAGCGCTTTGAGACTTATGGTGAGAAAGGAAACGTCTTCAGATAGAAACTGGAGAGAAGCTTTCTGAGGAGCTTCGTTGTGACATGTGTATTCCACTCACAGAATTCCACTGACAGAATGATGTGCGCATTCCACTCACAGAATGACGTGTGCATTCCACTCACCTTTCTTCTCCTAGAGGATTCCAGAATTCCTTTTGGAGAAGAAGCTACAAAGAGACATTCGGGAGTATTGGGATGGCTATGGTGAAAAAGGAAATATCCTCAGACAAAAACTGGAAAGAAGATTTCTGTGAAACTTCTTTGTGTTAGATGTATTTATTCATCTCATGCAATTAAAACTTGTCTGATATTATGCAGTTTGGAACCTCCTTCATGCAGGGATCTGCAAGGGGACATTCGGGAGCACACTCAGGTATATGGTGAAAGAGGAGATATCTTCAGATAAAAAGTGGAGAGAAGCTTTCTGAGAAACGACTTTGTGATGCAGGCATTCCACTCAGGGAGTTAAATCACTTCTCTCACAAGGCAGTGTTTGAACACTGTTCCTGTGAAACCGAAAAAGTGATATTTCGGAGCCCTTTGAAACCTATGGTGAATAGTGAAATATACTGAAATAAAATAGAGGAACAAGCGTTCCAAGAATCTGCTCTCTGATATGTGCATTAACTTCACAGAGTTGATGCTTACCCAATGTTGCCCAGTTTCGAAACTCTGTCTTTGATGGATCTGTGCAGGGATTTTTAGTGATTCCTGGAGGCCTGTGATGAGCAAGGAAACGTATTCCAATGAAACCTGCAGAGAAACTTTATGAGCAACTGCTTTGCGATGTGTGTATTCGTCTCATAGAGTTAAACCATTCTTTGGATTGAACAGCTTGAAATCACCGTTTTTGTGGAATCTCAGGAAGGACATTTGGGAACGATCCTTAGAACATGGAGAAAGAAATATCTTCAGGGAAAATCCAGAAGGAAGCTTTCTGTGAAACTGCTCTGTGTCGTCTTAATGGCTCTCACTCAGTTAAGCCTCTCTTTTCATTGAGCAGTTTTCTAACCCTGTGTATGCTTAGAGTCTGATGGGATATTCGGGAGCATTTTGAGGCTTACTTTGAAAAACGAAATATGTTCAGACCAAAACTGGAGAGAAGCTTTCCGAGGAACTGCCTTGTGACATGTGCATTCCACTCACAGTGTTATACCTCTCTTCTCATACAGCATCGGGGAAACCCTTTTGAAGGAACAGGTACCAAGTGATATTTAGGAGCATGTTGATGCCGATGGCAAAAAGGAAAATAGCCTCAGACAAAAACTGGAAAAAGCTTTCCAGGACACTACTCTGTGATATGTGTAATCATCTCACATAGATAATGCTTTCTTTACATTACGCAGCTTGGAAAGTGTCATGGACGGATCCACGAAGGGACCTCCGGGAGCACATTCAGGACTATGGTGGAAAAAAAAATATCTTCAGATCAAAACGGGAAAGAAGCTTTCTGTGAATCTCTTTTCCTATGTTTATTCATCTCACATAGATGAAACTTTCTTGCCATTAAACAACTTGGAAACTCCCTTGTGGATGAATCCATGAAGGGATATTTTGGATAACATTCGGGGCTATAGTGAAATAGGAAATATAGTCAGATCAAAAGGGGAGAGAAGCTTTCTGAGAAAATGCTTGGTGACGTTCGCATTCTAATCAGGGAGTTATAACTTTCTTCTCACAACGCACAATTTGAACACAGTTCCTGTAAAACCAAAAGAGTGATATTCGGAGCACATTGAAGACTATGGCAAAATTGAAATGTCCAATAAAAAACAAAAAGAAGTACTCGAAGAAACTGCTGTTTGACATGTCCATCTTGACACAGGGTTAAAGCTTACTCTACATTTCCCACTTTGAAAGTCAGCCTTTCAGGGTTCTGCGAAGGGATAGTAAGTGGCCACTGGAGGCCTGTGTTGAGCAAAGAAATGTCTTCCATTGAACACTTGAGAGAAGCTTTCTGCACAACTCTTTTTTGAAGTTGGGTTCATCTCATGGAGTTAAATTATTCTTTGGATTGGGTAGTTTGAAATCACTGTTTCTGTGAAATCTGAGAAAGGACATTTGGAAACTCTCTTTAGAATATCCTGAAAAAGAAATACCCTCAGAGAGAAACCAGAAGGAAGCTTTTTGTGAAACTGCTCTGTGTCATGTGAATTACGCTCACACAGTTAAGCTTCTCTTTTCATTGAACAGTATCATATCTCTGTTTTTGTTTAGTCTGAGAAGGGATGTTCAGGAGCACTTGAGGCTCACGGTGAGAAAGGAAATGTCCTCAGATAGAAACTGGAGAGAAGTTTTCCGAGGAGATGCTTTGTGACGTGTGCATTCCACTCACGGAATTCCACTCATAGAATGATGTTGTGCATTCCACTCACACAATGACTTGTGCATTCCACTCACCTTTCTTCTCCTAGAGGATTTGGGAATCCCTTTTGGAGAAGAAGCTACGAAGAGACATTCGGGAGTATAGGGATAGCTATGGTGAAAAAGGAAATATCCTCAGAAAAATACTGGAAAGAAGATTTCTGTGAAACTGCTTTGTGTTACATATATTTATTCATCACACATAGTTAAAACTTTCATTATATTACGCAGTTTGGAAACTCCGTCATGCACATATCCGTGAAGGCATATCTGGGAACACATTCAGGCCTACAGTGAAAGAGGAGATATCTTCAGATAAAAATTGGATAGAAGCTTTCTGAGAAAAGACTTTGGGATATATGCATTTCAATCAGGGAGTTATACCTCTTTTCTCACAAGGCAGTGTTTGAACACTGTTCCTATGAAAACGAAAAAGTGATATTTCGGAATGCATTGAGGACTATGGTGAATAGTGAAACATACTGAAATAAAATCGAGGAAGAAGCATTCCAAGAATCTGCTCTCTGATATATGCATTCACTTCACATACTTAATGCTTACTCTATGTTAGCCAGGTTCGAAACTCTGTCTGTGGAGAATCTGTGAAGGGATATTTAGTGATGCCTGGAGGCTTGTGGTGAGCAAGGAAACGTCTTCCGATGAAACCTGCAGAGAAACTTTCTGAGCAACTGCTTTTTGATGTGTGTATTCGTCTCATAGAGTTAAACCATTATTTGGATTGAACAGCTTGAAATCACTGTTTTTGTGGAATCAGAGGAAGGACATTTGGGAACGATCCTTAGAACATGAAGAAAGAAATATTGTCAGGTAACATCCAGAAGGAAATTTTGTGTGAAACTGCTCTGTGTTGTCATAAAGTCTCTCACTCAGTTAAGCCACTCATTTCATTGACCAGTTTTTTAACACTGTGTATGCTTAGCGTGTGATGGGATATTCGGCAGCACTTCGAGGCTTACAGGGAAAAAGAAAATATGTTCAGACCAAAACTGCAGAGAAGCTTTCCGAGGAACTGCCTTGTGACGTGTGCATTCCACACACAGTTTTATACCTCTCTTCTCATACAGCGTCATGGAATCCCTTTGAGAGAAACAGGTACCAAGTGATATTCTGGAGCATGTTGATGACGATGGTGAAAAGGGAAATAGCCTCAGAATATAACTGGAAAAACCTTTCCGGGAAACTACTCTGTGATATGTGTAAATATTTCACATAAATAATGGTTTCTTTACATTATGCGGCTTGGAAACTCTCATGGAAGGATCCACGAAGGGACCTTCAGGAATACTTTGAGGACTATGGTGAGAAACGAAACATCTTCAGAAAAAAACCGGAAAGAAGCTTTCTGTGAATCTCTTTTTCCTATGTTTATTCATCTCACATAGATGAAGCTTTCTTTACATTACACCGCTTGTAAACTAACTCGTGGAAGGGTCCGCAAAGGGATATTTGGGATCACATTCCGGCCTACAGTGAAATAAGAAATATAGTCACATCAAAACGGCAGAGAAGCGTTCTGATAAAATGCTTGGTGACGTGTGCATTCCACTCAGGGAGTTATAACTTTCTTCTCCTAAGGCACAATTTGAACACTCTTCCTGTAAAACCAAAAGAGTGATATTCAGAGCACATTTAAGACTATGGCAAAATTGAAAAGTCCAACAAAAAACGGAAAGAAGAACTCGAAGATACTGCTATCTGACATGTCCATTTTTCCATATGGTTAAACTTACTCTACATTTCCCAGTTTGAAAGTCAGTCTTTGAGGGTTCTGTGAAGGATTAGAAAGTGGCAACCAGAGGCCTATGTCGAGCAACGAAATGTCTTCCATCGAATATTTGAGAGAAGCTTTCTGCGTAACTCTTTGGTGAAGTTTGTGCTGATGTCATAGAGTTAAATCATTGTTTGAATTGGGTAATTTGAAATCACTGTTTCTGTGGAATCTGAGAAAGGACATTTAGAAACTCTCTTTAGAATATTCTGAAAAAGAAATAACCTCAGAGAGAAACCAGAAGGAAGCTTTTTGTGAACCTGCTCTGTATCAAGTGATTTCCGCTCACACAGTTAAGCTTCTCTTTTCATTGAGCAGTATAATACCACTGTTTTTGTTTAGTCTGTGAAGGGATATTCAGGAGCTCTTTGAGGCTTTCTGTGACAAAGGAAACGTCTTCAGATAGAAACCGGAGAGAAGCTTTCTGAAGAGATGCTTTGAGATATGTGCATTCCACTCACAGAATGACGTGTGCATTCCACTCACCTTTCTTCTCCTAGAGGTTCCGGAATTCCTTTTGGAGAAAAAGCTGCCAAGAGACATTCTTGAGTATAGGGATGGCTGTGGTGAAAAAGGTAATGTCCTCAGACAAAAACTGGAAAGAATATTTCTGAGAAACTGCTTTTGTGTTAGATATATTTATTCATCTCGCAGAGATAAAACATTTCTTATATTACGCAGTTTGGAAACTCCGTCATGCACCAATCCACGAATGGACATTTGGGAGCACATTCAGGCCTACGGTGAAAGAGGAGATATCTTCACACAAAAAGTGGATAAAAGCTTTCTGAGGAACGATTTTGTGATGTATGCATTCCCCTCAGGGAATTATACATCGTTTCTCACAAGGCAGTGTTTGAACACTGTTCCTGTAAAACCAAAAAATGGGTATTTTGCTGTGCACTGAGGACTATGGCGAATAGTGTAATATACTTAAATAAAATCGAGAAAGAATCGTTCCAAGGAGCTGCTCTCTGATATGTGCATTCAGTTCACAGAGTTAATGCTTACTCTATGTTGCCCAGTTTCGAACCTCTGTCTTTGAGGGATCTGGGAAGGGATATTTAGTGACGCCCGGAGGCTTGTGGTGATCAAAGAAAAGTCTTCCGATGAAACCTGAAGAGAAATTTCTGAGCAACTGCTTTGTGATGTGTGTATTCGTCTCGCTGAGATAAACCTTTCCTTGGATTGAACAGCTTGAAATAACTGTCTTTGTGGAATCTGAGGAAGGTCATTTGGGAATGTTCCTTAGAAGATGTAGAAAGAAATATCCTCAGGTAATATCCAGAAGGAAGCTTTCTGTGAAACTGCTCTGTGTCATCTTAATGTCTCACACTCAGTTAAGCCCCTCATTTCATTGAACAGCTTTTTAACACTGTGTATGCTTAGCGTGTGACGGGATATTCAGGAGCACTTGAGGCTTAGGGTGAAAAAGGAAATACGTTCAGAACAAAACTGGAGAGAAGCTTTCCGAGGAACTGCCTTGTGACGTGTGCATTCCACTCACAGTGTTATACCT
>NW_022323874.1:0-6840 GCF_002776525.5 Piliocolobus tephrosceles
AGGTATAACACTGTGAGTGGAATGCACACGTCACAAGGCAGTTCCTCGGAAAGCTTCTCTCCAGTTTTGTTCTGAACGTATTTCCTTTTTCACCCTAAGCCTCAAGTGCTCCTGAATATCCCGTCACACGCTAAGCATACACAGTGTTAAAAAGCTGTTCAATGAAATGAGGGGCTTAACTGAGTGTGAGACATTAAGATGACACAGAGCAGTTTCACAGAAAGCTTCCTTCTGGATATTACCTGAGGATATTTCTTTCTACATCTTCTAAGGAACATTCCCAAATGACCTTCCTCAGATTCCACAAAGACAGTTATTTCAAGCTGTTCAATCCAAGGAAAGGTTTATCTCAGCGAGACGAATACACACATCACAAAGCAGTTGCTCAGAAATTTCTCTTCAGGTTTCATCGGAAGACTTTTCTTTGATCACCACAAGCCTCCGGGCGTCACTAAATATCCCTTCCCAGATCCCTCAAAGACAGAGGTTCGAAACTGGGCAACATAGAGTAAGCATTAACTCTGTGAACTGAATGCACATATCAGAGAGCAGCTCCTTGGAACGATTCTTTCTCGATTTTATTTAAGTATATTACACTATTCGCCATAGTCCTCAGTGCACAGCAAAATACCCATTTTTTGGTTTTACAGGAACAGTGTTCAAACACTGCCTTGTGAGAAACGATGTATAATTCCCTGAGGGGAATGCATACATCACAAAATCGTTCCTCAGAAAGCTTTTATCCACTTTTTGTGTGAAGATATCTCCTCTTTCACCGTAGGCCTGAATGTGCTCCCAAATGTCCATTCGTGGATTGGTGCATGACGGAGTTTCCAAACTGCGTAATATAAGAAATGTTTTATCTCTGCGAGATGAATAAATATATCTAACACAAAAGCAGTTTCTCAGAAATATTCTTTCCAGTTTTTGTCTGAGGACATTACCTTTTTCACCACAGCCATCCCTATACTCAAGAATGTCTCTTGGCAGCTTTTTCTCCAAAAGGAATTCCGGAACCTCTAGGAGAAGAAAGGTGAGTGGAATGCACACGTCATTCTGTGAGTGGAATGCACATATCTCAAAGCATCTCTTCAGAAAGCTTCTCTCCGGTTTCTATCTGAAGACGTTTCCTTTGTCACAGAAAGCCTCAAAGAGCTCCTGAATATCCCTTCACAGACTAAACAAAAACAGTGGTATTATACTGCTCAATGAAAAGAGAAGCTTAACTGTGTGAGCGGAAATCACTTGATACAGAGCAGGTTCACAAAAAGCTTCCTTCTGGTTTCTCTCTGAGGTTATTTCTTTTTCAGAATATTCTAAAGAGAGTTTCTAAATGTCCTTTCTCAGATTCCACAGAAACAGTGATTTCAAATTACCCAATTCAAACAATGATTTAACTCTATGACATCAGCACAAACTTCACCAAAGAGTTACGCAGAAAGCTTCTCTCAAATATTCGATGGAAGACATTTCGTTGCTCGACATAGGCCTCTGGTTGCCACTTTCTAATCCTTCACAGAACCCTCAAAGACTGACTTTCAAACTGGGAAATGTAGAGTAAGTTTAACCATATGGAAAAATGGACATGTCAGATAGCAGTATCTTCGAGTTCTTCTTTCCGTTTTTTGTTGGACTTTTCAATTTTGCCATAGTCTTAAATGTGCTCTGAATATCACTCTTTTGGTTTTACAGGAAGAGTGTTCAAATTGTGCCTTAGGAGAAGAAAGTTATAACTCCCTGAGTGGAATGCACACGTCACCAAGCATTTTATCAGAACGCTTCTCTGCCGTTTTGATGTGACTATATTTCTTATTTCACTGTAGGCCGGAATGTGATCCCAAATATCCCTTTGCGGACCCTTCCACGAGTTAGTTTACAAGCGGTGTAATGTAAAGAAAGCTTCATCTATGTGAGATGAATAAACATAGGAAAAAGAGATTCACAGAAAGCTTCTTTCCGGTTTTTTTCTGAAGATGTTTCGTTTCTCACCATAGTCCTCAAAGTATTCCTGAAGGTCCCTTCGTGGATCCTTCCATGAGAGTTTCCAAGCCGCATAATGTAAAGAAACCATTATTTATGTGAAATATTTACACATATCACAGAGTAGTTT
This sequence comes from Piliocolobus tephrosceles, assembly GCF_002776525.5. NCBI lineage: Eukaryota > Metazoa > Chordata > Mammalia > Primates > Cercopithecidae > Piliocolobus > Piliocolobus tephrosceles. The sequence goes on from NW_022323874.1 coordinate 2,111, forward strand.
CCCGGAAAGGTTTTTCCAGTTATATTCTGAGGCTATTTCCCTTTTCACCATCGTCATCAACATGCTCCAGAATATCACTTGGTACCTGTTTCTCTCAAAGGGATTCCATGACGCTGTATGAGAAGAGAGGTATAAAACTGTGTGTGGAATGCACACGTCACAAGGCAGTTCCTCGGAAAGCTTCTCTGCAGTTTTGGTCTGAACATATTTTCTTTTTCCCTGTAAGCCTCGAAGTGCTGCCGAATATCCCATCACACGCTAAGCATACACAGTGTTAAAAAACTGGTCAATGAAATGAGTGGCTTAACTGAGTGAGAGACTTTATGACAACACAGAGCAGTTTCACACAAAATTTCCTTCTGGATGTTACCTGACAATATTTCTTTCTTCATGTTCTAAGGATCGTTCCCAAATGTCCTTCCTCTGATTCCACAAAAACAGTGATTTCAAGCTGTTCAATCCAAATAATGGTTTAACTCTATGAGACGAATACACACATCAAAAAGCAGTTGCTCAGAAAGTTTCTCTGCAGGTTTCATCGGAAGACGTTTCCTTGCTCACCACAAGCCTCCAGGCATCACTAAATATCCCTTCACAGATTCTCCACAGACAGAGTTTCGAACCTGGCTAACATAGAGTAAGCATTAAGTATGTGAAGTGAATGCATATATCAGAGAGCAGATTCTTGGAATGCTTCTTCCTCGATTTTATTTCAGTATGTTTCACTATTCACCATAGTCCTCAATGCATTCCGAAATATCACTTTTTCGTTTTCATAGGAACAGTGTTCAAACACTGCCTTGTGAGAAAAGAGGTATAACTCCCTGATTGAAATGCATATATCCCAAAGTCTTTTCTCAGAAAGCTTCTATCCAATTTTTATCTGAAGATATCTCCTCTTTCACTGTAGGCCTGAATGTGTTCCCAGATATGCCTTCACGGATATGTGCATGACGGAGTTTCCAAACTGCGTAATATAATGAAAGTTTTAACTATGTGTGATGAATAAATATATGTAACACAAAGCAGTTTCACAGAAATCTTCTTTCCAGTATTTTTCTGAGGATATTTCCTTTTTCACCATAGCTATCCCTATACTCCCGAATGTCTCTTCGTAGCTTCTTCTCCAAAAGGGATTCCCAAATCCTCTAGGAGAAGAAAGGTGAGTGGAATGCACAAGTCATTGTGTGAGTGGAATGCACAACATCATTCTATGAGTGGAATTCCGTGAGTGGAATGCACACGTCACAAAGCATCTCCTCGGAAAACTTCTCTCCAGTTTCTATCTGAGGACATTTCCTTTCTCACCGTGAGCCTCAAGTGCTCCTGAACATCCCTTCTCAGACTAAACAAAAACAGAGATATGATACTGTTCAATGAAAAGAGAAGCTTAACTGTGTGAGCGTAATTCACATGACACAGAGCAGTTTCACAAAAAGCTTCCTTCTGGTTTCTCTCTGAGGGTATTTCTTTTTCAGGATATTCTAAAGAGAGTTTCCAAATGTCCTTTCTCAGATTTCACAGAAACAGTGATTTCAAACTACCCAATCCAAAGAATAATTTAACTCCATGAGATGAACCCAACTTCAAAAAAGAGTTGTGCAGAAAGCTTCTCTCAAGTGTTCAATGGAAGACATTTCTTTGCTCAACACAGGCCTCCAGTGGCCACTTACTATCCCTTCGCAGAACCCTGAAAGGCTGACTTTCAAAGTGGGAAATGTAGAGTAAGCTTTAACCCTGTGTCAAGATGGACATGTCAAACAGCAGTTTCTTCGAGTACTTCTTTTTGTTTTTTATTGGACATTTCAATTTTGCCATAGTCTTCAATGTGCTCCGAATATCACTCTTTTGGTTTTACAGGAACTGTGTTCAAATTGTGCGTTGTGAGAAGAAAGTTATAACTCCCTGATTAGAATGCGAACGTCACCAAGCATTTTCTCAGAAAGCTTCTCTCCCCTTTTGATCTGACTATATTTCCTATTTCACTATAGCCCCGAATGTTATCCAAAATATCCCTTCATGGATTCATCCACAAGGGAGTTTCCAAGTTGTTTAATGGCAAGAAAGTTTCATCTATGTGAGATGAATAAACATAGGAAAAGAGATTCACAGAAAGCTTCTTTCCCGTTTTGATCTGAAGATATTTTTTTTTCCACCATAGTCCTGAATGTGCTCCCGGAGGTCCCTTCGTGGATCCGTCCATGACACTTTCCAAGCTGCGTAATGTAAAGAAAGCATTATCTATGTGAGATGATTACACATATCACAGAGTAGTGTCCTGGAAAGCTTTTTCCAGTTTTTGTCTGAGGCTATTTTCCTTTTTGCCATCGGCATCAACATGCTCCTAAATATCACTTGGTACCTGTTCCTTCAAAAGGGTTTCCCCGATGCTGTATGAGAAGAGAGGTATAACACTGTGAGTGGAATGCACATGTCACAAGGCAGTTCCTCGGAAAGCTTCTCTCCAGTTTTGGTCTGAACATATTTCGTTTTTCAAAGTAAGCCTCAAAATGCTCCCGAATATCCCATCAGACTCTAAGCATACACAGGGTTAGAAAACTGCTCAATGAAAAGAGAGGCTTAACTGAGTGAGAGCCATTAAGACGACACAGAGCAGTTTCACAGAAAGCTTCCTTCTGGATTTTCCCTGAAGATATTTCTTTCTCCATGTTCTAAGGATCGTTCCCAAATGTCCTTCCTGAGATTCCACAAAAACGGTGATTTCAAGCTGTTCAATCCAAAGAATGGTTTAACTCTATGAGACGAATACACACATCGCAAAGCAGTTGCTCATAAAGTTTCTCTGCAGGTTTCATTGGAATACGTTTCCTTGCTCATCACAGGCCTCCAGGAATCACTAAAAATCCCTGCACAGATCCATCAAAGACAGAGTTTCGAAACTGGGCAACATTGGGTAAGCATCAACTCTGTGAAGTTAATGCACATATCAGAGAGCAGATTCTTGGAACGCTTGTTCCTCTATTTTATTTCAGTATATTTCACTATTCACCATAGGTTTCAAAGGGCTCCGAAATATCACTTTTTCGGTTTCACAGGAACAGTGTTCAAACACTGCCTTGTGAGAGAAGTGATTTAACTCCCTGAGTGGAATGCCTGCATCACAAAGTCGTTTCTCAGAAAGCTTCTCTCCACTTTTTATCTGAAGATATCTCCTCTTTCACCATATACCTGAGTGTGCTCCCGAATGTCCCCTTGCAGATCCCTGCATGAAGGAGGTTCCAAACTGCATAATATCAGACAAGTTTTAATTGCATGAGATGAATAAATACATCTAACACAAAGAAGTTTCACAGAAATCTTCTTTCCAGTTTTTGTCTGAGGATATTTCCTTTTTCACCATAGCCATCCCAATACTCCCGAATGTCTCTTTGTAGCTTCTTCTCCAAAAGGAATTCTGGAATCCTCTAGGAGAAGAAAGGTGAGTGGAATGCACACGTCATTCTGTGAGTGGAATGCGCACATCATTCTGTCAGTGGAATTCTGTGAGTGGAATACACATGTCACAACGAAGCTCCTCAGAAAGCTTCTCTCCAGTTTCTATCTGAAGACGTTTCCTTTCTCACCATAAGTCTCAAAGCGCTCCGGAATATCCCTTCAGAGACTAAGCAAAAAGATTGTTATGATATTGCTCAATGAAAAGGGAAGCTTAACTGTGTGAGCAGAATTCACCTCACACAGAGCAGTTTCACAGAAAGCTTCCTTCTGGTTTCTCTCTGAGGTTATTTCTTTTACAAGCAATTCTAAAGAGCGTTTCCAAATGTCCTTTCTCAGATTCCACAGAAACAGTGATTTCAAACTACTCAATCCAAAGAATGTTTTAACTCTATGAGATGAGCACAAACTTCAGAAAAGAGTTGCGCAGAAAGCTTCTCTCAAATATTCGATGGAAGACATTTCCTTGCTCAACACAGACCTCCGGTTGCCACTTAGTATCCCTTCGCATAACCCTCAAAAAGTGATTTTCACCCTGGGAAATGTAGAGTAAGCTGTAACCCTGTGAAAAGAATGGACATGACAGAGAGCAGTTTCTTCGAGTGCTTCTTTCTGTTTTTTATTGAACATTTCAATTTTGCCATAGTCTTCAGTGTGCTCCGAATATCACTCTTTTGGTTTTACAGGAACAGTGTTCAAATTGTGCCTTATGAGGAGAAAGTTATAACTTCCTGAGTGGAATGTACACGTCACCCAGCAGTTTCTCAGAAAGCTTCTCTCTCGTTTTGATCTGACTCTATTTCCTATTTCACTATAGGCCGGAATGTGATCCCAAATATCCCTTCGTGGATCTATCCACGATGAAGTTTCCAAGCTGTGTAATGTAAAGAAAGCTTCATCTATGTGAGATGAATAAACATAGCAAAAAGCAGATTGATAGAGCTTCTTTCCCGTTTGTTTCTGAAGATATTTCGTTTTTCACCATAGTCCTAAAAGTGCTCCCGATGGTCCCTTCATGGAGCCATCCATGACAGTTTCCAAGCTGCGTAATGTAAAGAATCCATTATTTATGTGAGGTGATTACACATATCACAGAGTAGTTTCCTAGAAAGCTTTTTCCAGTTTTAGTGTGAGACTATTTCCCTTTTCACCATCGGCACCCACATGCTCCGGAATATCACTTGGTACCTGTTTCTAAAAAAGGTTTTCCCTGACGCTGTATGAGTAGACAGGTATAACACTGTGAGTGGAATGCACACGTCACAAGGCAGTTCCTC
>NW_022323875.1:0-1648 GCF_002776525.5 Piliocolobus tephrosceles
TTATGTTTCATGCAGCAGGCCACTAACACTGTCTTTGAGATAACTGAAAAGTTCTAGCTTGGAAGGCTTTGAGGCCTACGCTGAAAGAGGAAATATCTTCAGTTAAAGACTTGAAAGAAGCTTTCTGAGAAACTCCTTTGTGTTCTGCGAATTCGTCTCACAGAGTTACATCTTTGTTCTCAGGAAGAAGTTTGCTAGCCCTCTTTTCATAGAATCTGCAGGGTGATATTTCGCAGCGATTTGGGGCCCATAGTGAAAAAGGAAATATCATCACATAATAAGTAGAGGGAAGCTTTCTGAGAGATGGCGTTCTGATATATGACTTCATCACACAGAGTTCCACACACCGCCACTTGCCGGAGTTTGCTAAGACTGTTGTCTTGGATTGAGCAAAGTGATATTTGGGAGCTCATTGAGGGCTATGGTGAAAAAGGATATATCCTCAGACAGAAAGTGGCAAGAAGCATTCTGAGCAACTGTATTGCTATGTGTGAGTGCAACTCAAAGAGTTACACGTTTCTCTTTCGCTATCAGTTTGCTAAGACAGTTTCCTAGGAAACTGTAATGGGATTCTGCTAAGCGCAATGAAGCTTACTGAGACAAAGCAAGTGTCCTCAGAGAAAAACTGGAAAGAAGCTTTCTTAGAAACTTCTCTGTGAAGTGTGAATTCATCTCACAGAGTTACACTTATGTTTCATGGAGTAGGCCACTAACACTGTCTTTGGGGCAACTGAGAAGTTCCAGCTTGGAAGGGTTTGAGGCCTACGATGAAAAAGGAAATATCATCAGTTCAAAACGGGAAAGAAGTTTCTGAGAAACTCCTTTGTGATTTGTGAATTCGTCTCCCAGATTTACATCTTTGTTCTCAGGAAGAAGGTTCCTAGCACTCTTCTCATGGAATCTGCAAGGTGATATTTAAGAGCCATTGGGGCAAATGGTGAAAAAGGAAATATCATCAAATATGAAGTAGAGGGAAGCTTTCTGAGAGACTGCGTTCTGATATGTGACTTCATCACACAGAGTTCCACACACTGCTTCTTGGCAGAGTTTGCTAAGACTGTTGTCTTGGATTGTGCAAAGTGATATTTGGGAGCTCATTGAGGGCTATGGTGAAAAAGGATATATCCTCAGACAGAAACGGCAAGAAGCATTCTGAGCAACAGTATTGCTATGTGTGAGTGCAACTCAGAGAGTTACTCGTTTCTCTTCTTCTATCAGTTTGCTAAGACAGTTTGCTTGGAATCTGTAATGGGATTCTTCTAAGCGCAATGAAGCTTACCGTGACAAAGCAACTGTCCTCAGAGGAAAACTGGAAAGAAGCTTTCTTAGAAACTTCTCTGTGATGTGTGAATTCATCTCACAGAGTTACACTTATGTTTCATGGAGTAGGCCACTAACACTCTCTTTGGGTAAACTGAGAAGTTCTAGCTTGGAAGGCTTTGAGGCCTATGTTGTAATAGGAAATATCATCAGTTAAAAACGGGAAAGAAGCTTTCTGAGAAACTCCTTTGTGTTCTGTGAATTCGTCTCACAGAGTTACATCTTTGTTCTCCGGAAGAAGTTTGCTAGCCCTCTTTTCCTAGAATCTGCAAGGGGATATTTCGAGCCAATTGGGGCCCATTGTGAGAAAGGAAATATCATCACATAA
>NW_022323876.1:0-1393 GCF_002776525.5 Piliocolobus tephrosceles
AAACTAAAAACAAGCTTTCTGTGAAACTTCTTTGCAATGTGTGAATTCATCTCACAGGTTTACACATTTCTTTTCATGGAGGAGTTTGTTAACACTGTTTCCTGAAATGTTGAAAGGGATATTCACGAGTGCATTGAGGGAAATGGTGAAAAAGGATATATCCTCAGACAAAATCTAGAAAGAAGCTTTCTGAGAAACTACTTTGTGATTTGTGAGTTCATCTCACAGAGTTACACGATTCTTTTCTTGGAGCAGTTTGGTAGCATTCTTTTTGGGGAATCTGAGAAGGGATATCTTAGATCACAGTGAAGCATATGGTGACAAAGGAAATATCCTCAGAAAAAAACCAGAAAGAAAATCTCTGAGAAACTTATTTTTGACGTGTGATTTATCTCACAGTGTTACACCAGTATTTTCATTGAGAAGTTTTCTGAAATATTTTTCCTGAAATCTGTGATGGAATATTACAGATCGCATTGAGGAATATGGTGAAAAGGGAAATATCCTCAGAAACAAAATAGAAACAAGCTTCCTGAAAAACAGCTATGTGATGTGTGAATTCATCTCACAGTTACAGTGTTCTTTGCATTGAGTAGTGTGCTTACACTATTTTCTTGGAATCTGCCATCTAATATTTTGGTGCGTGTTGACGGATATGGAGATGAAGGAAATATCCTCATATAAAAACAAGAAAGAAACTTTCTGAGAAACTTGTTTTTCATGTGTGAATTATTCACACAGAGTTAAACCAGTATTTTCATTGAGAAGATTGCTATCGCTCTTTTTGTGGAATCTGTGATGGGATATTCTAGAGTGCATTGAGGAATATGGTGAAAAAGAAATATCCTCAGATAAAAACTAGAAACAAGCTTTCTGAGAGACTGCTTTGTGATATGTGAATTCATCTCACAGGGTTGCACGATGCCCTCCATGGATCAGTTTGCAAGCATTGTTTTCGGGGAATCCGTGGAAGTGTATTTTGGATCACATTGAAGGCAATGGTGACAAAGGACACATCCTTAGATAAAAACTAGAAAGAAGCTTTCTCAGAAAGTCCCTTGTGCTGTGTGAATTCATCTCACCGAGGTGCACCTTTTTTTTCATGGAGTAGTTTGCTACAACTGTTTTCCTGGAATCTGCAAAAGGACATTTGGTAGTGCAATGAGGCCCGTGGTGTAAAAGTAAATATCATCAGATGGAAACTACAAAGGAGCTTTCTGATAAATTTTGTGGTGTTTGAATTCATCTCAGTGTTACACTGTTTTTTTTCCTTGAGCAGTTGTCTAACTCTGTTGTTGTGGAATCTGCAATGGGTTATTTTGTAGCGGATTGAAGCTTAGGGTGACAATGAAATGTCCACAGACAAAGGAAAAAGATTTCTGAGAAACTGTTT
>NW_022323877.1:0-1648 GCF_002776525.5 Piliocolobus tephrosceles
TTATGTGATGATATTTCCTTTCTCACAATGGGCCCCAATTGGCTCGAAATATCCCCTTGCAGATTCTAGGAAAAGAGGGCTAGCAAACTTCTTCCGGAGAACAAAGATGTAACTCTGTGAGACGAATTCACAGAACACAAAGGAGTTTCTCAGAAAGCTTCTTTCCCGTTTTTAACTGATGATATTTCCTATTACAACATAGGCCTCAAAGCCTTCCAAGCTAGAACTTCTCAGTTTACCCAAAGAGAGTGTTAGTGGCCTACTCCATGAAACATAAGTGTAACTCTGTGAGATGAATTCACACATCACAGAGAAGTTTCTAAGAAAGCTTCTTTCCAGTTTTCCTCTGAGGACAGTTGCTTTGTCACGGTAAGCTTCATTGCGCTTAGAAGAATCCCATTACAGATTCCAAGCAAACTGTCTTAGCAAACTGATAGAAGAAGAGAAACGAGTAACTCTCTGAGTTGCACTCACACATAGCAATACTGTTGCTCAGAATGCTTCTTGCCGTTTCTGTCTGAGGATATATCCTTTTTCACCATAGCCCTCAATGAGCTCCCAAATATCACTTTGCACAATCCAAGACAACAGTCTTAGCAAACTCTGCCAAGAAGCAGTGTGTGGAACTCTGTGTGATGAAGTCACATATCAGAACGCAGTCTCTCAGAAAGCTTCCCTCTACTTCATATTTGATGATATTTCCTTTTTCACCATTTGCCCCAATGGCTCTTAAATATCACCTTGCAGATTCCATGAGAAGAGTGCTAGGAACCTTCTTCCTGAGAACAAAGATGTAAATCTGGGAGACGAATTCACAAATCACAAAGGAGTTTCTCAGAAACTTCTTTCCCGTTTTGAACTGATGATATTTCCTTTTTCATCGTAGGCCTCAAACCCTTCCAAGCTGGAACTTCTCAGTTGCCCCAAAGACAGTGTTAGTGGCCTACTCCATGAAACATAAGTGTAACTCTGTGAGATGAATTCACACTTCACAGAGAAGTTTCTAAGAAAGCTTCTTTCCAGTTTTTCTCTGAGGACACTTGCTTTGTCTCAGTAAGCTTCATTGCGCTTAGCAGAATCCCATTACAGTTTCCTAGGAAACTGTCTTAGCAAACTGATAGCGAAAGAGAAACGTGTAACTCTTTGAGTTGCACTCACACATAGCAATACAGTTGCTCAGAATGCTTCTTGCCACTTTCTGTCTGAGGATATATCCTTTTTCACCATAGCCCTCAATGAGCTCCCAAATATCACTTTGCTCAATCCAAGACAACAGTCTTAGCAAACTCCGGCAAGTGGCGGTGTGTGGAACTCTGTGTGATGAAGTCATATATCAGAACGCCATCTCTCAGAAAGCTTCCCTCTACTTATTATGTGATGATATTTCCTTTTTCACTATGGGCCCCAAATCGCTGCGAAATATCACCCTGCAGATTCTATGAAAAGAGGGCTAGCAAACTTCTTCCTGAGAACAAAGATGTAACTCTGTGAGACGAATTCGCAGAACACAAAGGAGTTTCTCAGAAAGCTTCTTTCAAGTCTTTAACTGAAGATATTTCCTCTTTCAGCGTAGGCCTCAAAGCCTTCCAAGCTAGAACTTTTCAGTTATCTCAAAGACAGTGTTAGTGGCCTGCTGCATGAAACATAA
>NW_022323878.1:0-1786 GCF_002776525.5 Piliocolobus tephrosceles
TCTTTGAGATAACTGAGAAGTTCTAGCTTGGAAGGCTTTGAGGCCTACGCTGAAAAAGGAAATATCATCAGTGAAAGACTTGAAAGAAGCTTTCTGAGAAACTCCTTTGTATTCTCTGAATTCGTCCCACAGAGTTACATCTTGTTCTCACGCGGAAGTTTGCTCGCCCTCTTTTCATAGAATCTGCAGGGTGATATTTCGCAGCCCTTGGGGCCCATTGTGAAAAAGGAAATATCATCACATAATAAGTAGAGGGAAGCTTTCTGAGAGATTGCGTTCTGATATATGACTTCATCACACAGAGTTCCACACACTGCCACTTGCCAGAGTTTGCTAAGACTGTTGTCTTGGATTCTGCAAAGTGATATTTGGGAGCTCATTGAGGGCTATGGTGAAAAAGGATATATCCTCAGACAGAAAGTGGCAAGAAGCATTCCGAGCAACTGTATTGCTATGTGTGTGTGCAACTCAGAGAGTTTCTCGTTTCTCTTCTTCTATCAGTTTGCTAAGACAGTTTGCTTGGATTCTGTAATGGGATTCTTCTAAGCGAAATGAAGCTTACCGTGACAAAGCAACTGTCCTCAGGGAAAAACTGGAAAGAAGCTTTCTTAGAAACTTCTCTGTGATGTGTGAATTCATCTCACAGAGTTACACTTATGTTTCATGGAGTAGGCCACTAACAGTCTCTTTGGGTAAACTGAGAAGGTTTAGCTTGGAAGGCTTTGAGGCCTATGCTGTAATAGGAAATATCATCAGTTAAAAACGGGAAAGAAGCTTTCTGAGAAATTCCTTTGTGTTCTGTGAATTCGTCTCACAGAGTTACATCTTTGTTCTCCGGAAGAAGTTTGCTAGCCCTCTTTTCCTAGAATCTGCAAGGGGATATTTCGAGCCAATTGGGGCCCATTGTGAGAAAGGAAATATCATCACATAATGAGTAGAGGGAAGCTTTCTGAGAGATTGCGTTCTGACATATGACTTCATCACACAGAGTTCCACACATTGCTTCTTGCCAGAGTTTGCTAAGAATGTTGTCTCGGATTCTGCAAAGTGATATTTGGGAGCTCATTGAGGGCTATTGTGAAAAAGGATATATCCTCAGACAGAAAGTGGCAAGAAGCATTCTGAGCAACTGCATTGCTATGTGTGAGTGCAACTCACAGATTTACACGTTTCTCTGCCGCTATCAGTTTGCTAAGACAGCTTGCTTACAATCTTTAAAGGGATTCTTCCAAGCGCAATGAAGCTTACCGTGACAAAGCAACTGTCCTCAGATAAAAACTGGAAAGAAGATTTCCTAGAAACTTCTCTGTGAAATGTGAATTCATCTCACAGAGTTACACTTATGTTTCATGCAGCACGCCACTAACACTGTCTTTAGAGAAACTGAGAAGTTCTCGTTTGGAAGGCTTTGAGGCCTATGCTGTAAAAGGAAATATCATCAGTTAAAAACGGGAAAGAAGCTTTCTGAGAAACTCCTTTGTGTTCTGTGAATTCGTCTCACAGAGTTACATCTTGTTCTCACGAGGAAGTTTGCTAGCACTCCTTTCTTAGAATCTTCAAGGTGATATTTCGGAGCCAATTGGGGCCCATGGTGAAAAAGGAAATATCATCACATAATAAGTAGAGGGAAGCTTTCTGAGAGATTTCGTTCTAATATGTGACTTCATCACACAGAGTTCCACACACTGCTTCTTGGCAGAGTTTGCTAAGACTGTTGTCTTGGATTCTGCAAATTGATATTTGGGAGCTCATGGAGGGCTACTGTGAAAAAGGATATATCCTCCGA
>NW_022323879.1:0-1786 GCF_002776525.5 Piliocolobus tephrosceles
TCGGAGGATATATCCTTTTTCACAGTAGCCCTCCATGAGCTCCCAAATATCAATTTGCAGAATCCAAGACAACAGTCTTAGCAAACTCTGCCAAGAAGCAGTGTGTGGAACTCTGTGTGATGAAGTCACATATTAGAACGAAATCTCTCAGAAAGCTTCCCTCTACTTATTATGTGATGATATTTCCTTTTTCACCATGGGCCCCAATTGGCTCCGAAATATCACCTTGAAGATTCTAAGAAAGGAGTGCTAGCAAACTTCCTCGTGAGAACAAGATGTAACTCTGTGAGACGAATTCACAGAACACAAAGGAGTTTCTCAGAAAGCTTCTTTCCCGTTTTTAACTGATGATATTTCCTTTTACAGCATAGGCCTCAAAGCCTTCCAAACGAGAACTTCTCAGTTTCTCTAAAGACAGTGTTAGTGGCGTGCTGCATGAAACATAAGTGTAACTCTGTGAGATGAATTCACATTTCACAGAGAAGTTTCTAGGAAATCTTCTTTCCAGTTTTTATCTGAGGACAGTTGCTTTGTCACGGTAAGCTTCATTGCGCTTGGAAGAATCCCTTTAAAGATTGTAAGCAAGCTGTCTTAGCAAACTGATAGCGGCAGAGAAACGTGTAAATCTGTGAGTTGCACTCACACATAGCAATGCAGTTGCTCAGAATGCTTCTTGCCACTTTCTGTCTGAGGATATATCCTTTTTCACAATAGCCCTCAATGAGCTCCCAAATATCACTTTGCAGAATCCGAGACAACATTCTTAGCAAACTCTGGCAAGAAGCAATGTGTGGAACTCTGTGTGATGAAGTCATATGTCAGAACGCAATCTCTCAGAAAGCTTCCCTCTACTCATTATGTGATGATATTTCCTTTCTCACAATGGGCCCCAATTGGCTCGAAATATCCCCTTGCAGATTCTAGGAAAAGAGGGCTAGCAAACTTCTTCCGGAGAACAAAGATGTAACTCTGTGAGACGAATTCACAGAACACAAAGGAATTTCTCAGAAAGCTTCTTTCCCGTTTTTAACTGATGATATTTCCTATTACAGCATAGGCCTCAAAGCCTTCCAAGCTAAACCTTCTCAGTTTACCCAAAGAGACTGTTAGTGGCCTACTCCATGAAACATAAGTGTAACTCTGTGAGATGAATTCACACATCACAGAGAAGTTTCTAAGAAAGCTTCTTTCCAGTTTTTCCCTGAGGACAGTTGCTTTGTCACGGTAAGCTTCATTTCGCTTAGAAGAATCCCATTACAGAATCCAAGCAAACTGTCTTAGCAAACTGATAGAAGAAGAGAAACGAGAAACTCTCTGAGTTGCACACACACATAGCAATACAGTTGCTCGGAATGCTTCTTGCCACTTTCTGTCTGAGGATATATCCTTTTTCACCATAGCCCTCAATGAGCTCCCAAATATCACTTTGCAGAATCCAAGACAACAGTCTTAGCAAACTCTGGCAAGTGGCAGTGTGTGGAACTCTGTGTGATGAAGTCATATATCAGAACGCAATCTCTCAGAAAGCTTCCCTCTACTTATTATGTGATGATATTTCCTTTTTCACAATGGGCCCCAAGGGCTGCGAAATATCACCCTGCAGATTCTATGAAAAGAGGGCGAGCAAACTTCCGCGTGAGAACAAGATGTAACTCTGTGGGACGAATTCAGAGAATACAAAGGAGTTTCTCAGAAAGCTTCTTTCAAGTCTTTCACTGATGATATTTCCTTTTTCAGCGTAGGCCTCAAAGCCTTCCAAGCTAGAACTTCTCAGTTATCTCAAAGA
>NW_022323880.1:0-3712 GCF_002776525.5 Piliocolobus tephrosceles
AATGTCCACATGTACAGGTATATTTCTAGATATTTCATATAAATGGGATCTTGTTAATTTTCAGATTACTGTGAGAGAAGAAGACAAATTCCAACTATCTTGCTATTTTTCTAAAAGACAGTGTATCTTCAGCCAAGAAAATTTGCTTCACAGGTGCTATCCTGGTGGACTATAAGCACTGTGTTTTAAAAAGGCTTTTTTACATTTCTTTTACCATCATACTTCTTTTTTTCAGAAATATATATACCAATTAAAATTGTTGACATAAGCTAATACTACATTCTTGTGAAAGTTATGCACTTAACTTTTTGAAGCATATACTCTGGACCTTTCAGAGGTTATTCGTTGAGAACATTCACTACCTAATGTATTCATGCTGTCGTTTCTGAGGAGTAAACTCTTGAATCTCTGGAATTAATTTTCTGAGATCTTGGAGTAATTCCTAAGAGGTAATGACACTTTTCTTTCCTAACCCTGTATTTGTCTAAGGAACCCTCCCCGCTCTCTTTTTTGTGACAATGGGCTGTAGATACATGGTTGGCATCATTAGCTGCTGAGTGGAAAATGAGCCATGACAGGAAATGAGAATAGAAGGGTGAGTATAGAATTTTGGAAATCAAATAGCTCTAGACCTGAGAAAACAACATGAAAATTTTAAATAGAGATGACACTTTCTAATAGGACATTGAGAAGGAGAATCTAAGGTTTGAATAATCTAGGAGAGTTCAGTTATGGCTTTAATAGTTGGCTTTGTGTCCTGAAGGGGCAGGGTCACGGCTGAATCAAAGCCAGGTTGCTGCTGATCCCAGACCCTGTGACCAGGACCAAGGGGAGACTCTCAGCAGTGACACAGCTGGCCTGGCCAAGCAGTGCCTTGAGATGAGAGCAGAAGGAGGCACCGTAAGAGTGCATGGAGAGAGGGGTCGGTCCACATGCTGTCCCACGAATCTGGTCCTGACTGGAAAGAGGGGTAGATGGATGACAGGGGCCACGGTGATGGTCATCAGTGGCTTCTAGGGTGGCTTCTTGAACTTCTTTCCCTTTCTTTTTTCTCCTCTGTGCTTAGGAGGCCAACATGAGGGTGTTTATCTGCTTCTTGTCTCTCCTGAGGTTACCTAATTCTCCTGTCAATGCCTCTTTGATGAGAATGGATGTGTCTTGGCCCAGGATTGATCTGTGAACAGAATATCAGAAAGGCCAGAGAGCCCAAGGTGGAGATTTGTGGGTCAGAGACTCCCTTGCTTGTGTCCCAGCCCAGCTTTCCATTTTCACAAGACAACACCCACCACAAACTGAAGATGAGGCTGGAGGATGCAGTGGTTCACACAGTGTGGCTACTTAGGCAGAGCTCCTGGTCTTTTTCCTTTTCCTGTCATATCTGGACCCCAGATCTCCCGGCCATGAGTTTAGCATGTAATTGTCCCCAGCTGCAATGTTAGGGACAGGCAGTGTGTGACCCAAACCCATAAGATAAGCTGCCTGGTCACCATGACGCTGTCATGGGAGATGGCATGGATGATTTAGTCCGTTGGTCTTGCAGGCTGAGATTCCTCACCAGTGGGTCAGGGAGGGCAGATCTTTCTCATTCAGGAACTTTTTTGTAGTGAGGATGTCATATGTAAAACTGGAGAGTCATTTTGTTTCCAAATAGGAATTCAGCCAGGGGACAGGAGAGGTTATGGAGAACTAACATCTCATATATCTCAGAGATAAGTTTTCCTCCCATTGCCATGTGGAAAGGAGAAAGGCCTGTGATGCCTTTAAACAAGGCTGGGGAACTGTTGTCTAAGTTTCCATCGTGACAATGAGTTCCAGTCTTCCTGCAGCCCCCTTGCGCTTGAAGGACACCCCCAGCAGTGTGATCACTGCGCCCCCCTCAGGTCCTAAGGCCCGCCTTGCACTCTCCCTTCACCCAGGCTTCAGTCCCTCCTCCCCAGACACCAGGGCTGAATCTGACCACTCTCTCCTGGTGACCAGAGCTGCTCCCATGGCTTTCACACCCTACCTCCTTGTCCGTCTTCGCTGAAGCATCTGGAGTTTTCCTCACAAACTTACCTCAGATTCTGTGTCCTCCTTGTCCAACCCTCTAATGGCTCCTCTACCCTCCCCCACCCAAGCTCTCTTCTTCTCACTGTGGGATGCCACCTTATCACCTCAATATTTTAACTTGATTCTCTTTTCCACAAGTCAGTGTCAGCTAGAATATTCTGGGATTATCTATCAGCCTTCATCCATTTTGGTGTCAGTGCTGGGCTCTGCTACGAGGGCATAAGTCTTAAATGTCAGAGTCTGGGAGCTTCGGTACAATCAAATTCCCTGAAAGCCCCCAATTCTTTTGGCCTGAGAGTGAGACGCAGTCTCCCCTCAACGCATGAGTGGGCAAGAATCCTCTAAGAATTCTTATCTGAGGAATGGAACCTCTTCAAAGGCTGTATTTTATCCTATTACCCAAACTGGAACACACAAAAAAATGAGTAGATGGCTCAGGAGATCTGGTCCACCATCTGAGCCTCAGTTTATGCCACCCCTCCTCACTTTAGTAAGAGGGTCCTCATTTTTTTGGGGGGGGGTGGAGTCTCGCACTGTTCCCCAGGCTGGGGTGCAGTGGTGCGATCTCGGCTCACTGCAACCTCCACCTCCCAGTTTCATGCCATTCTCCTGCCTCAGCTTCCTGAGTAACTGGGACTACAGGCACCCACCACCACGCCTGGCTAATTTTTTGTATTTTTAGTGGAGATGGGGTTCCACCATGTTAGCCAGGATGGTGTTGATCTCCTGACCTCGTGATCCGACTGCCTTGGCCTCACAAAGTGCTGGGATTACACAAGTGAGCCACCGTGCCCGGTAGGTCCTAACTATTTTGTGGTCTCAGACACCTCCATCACCTCCCACCATCATCTGGGAAGAATGCCTCACTCTGCTGCCTAGTATAATGCCTGGGTCTCTCCTCGCCCTCTGTGGCTGCCTCCTCTTTATTTCTGTGGAAGGAGGAAGCCGGGGGGTGGCTGGGAGAGAGGAGAGAGGGGAGCCTTGGGTAGGCTTCTGATTTCTGACTCTTTCTTCTCCTCATTGGGGCACGGAGAGGTGATGTGCAGTTTGCAATGGGTGAGGTTGGTTCCCTCTAACCCTGTCCTGGGCACATAGAAATAAGTGTTTCTACAGATTCAGAGACAGCGCTTACAGAGTTTGGAAACAATGCCTGCAATGGAGGCCCTGGGCTGAGCAAGGTTTTCAGGTAGCCTTGAGCCCTCACCTGGCCATAGCTACAGTGAGGAGAGCGATGGGAGGAGGGTGAGAGGAGGAGTCCAGGTCTTGGGGAGCAGCTCTGCTCCCTCAGGCCTCTAGTGAAGCAAAAGGCCCACACCTCCTCACCCCCTCCCCACACCATGGGCAGGCACAGGAAGGTCCGTGAAGACACAGGTGGACCTGCCACCTAGGCCCAGGATTTCAGTGCAGAGACCCTGTGCCTCAAACTGCGGGAGCAGGACATTCTGTTTCCTGGAGGCCCTGTTCCTGACTCTGAGGACAAAGGTGGGGGAGCTTCCTCTCCTAGGCAGGGCCCTGGCTGCCCCTAGGCCCATGGGGGAGCTACAGGAGCAGAAGCTACAGGTCAGGCGTGAGCAGCAGCTGCAGGCACTCACCCTCCTGGCAGAGGAGGAAGGGCATTCTTGTCTCAGTTCCCCATTGGCCTGGAGCACCGTGTGAGCACTCA
>NW_022323881.1:0-3712 GCF_002776525.5 Piliocolobus tephrosceles
TGAGTGCTCACACGGTGCTCCAGGCCAATGGGGAACTGAGACAAGAATGCCCTTCCTCCTCTGCCAGGAGGGTGAGTGCCTGCAGCTGCTGCTCACGCCTGACCTGTAGCTTCTGCTCCTGTAGCTCCCCCATGGGCCTAGGGGCAGCCAGGGCCCTGCCTAGGAGAGGAAGCTCCCCCACCTTTGTCCTCAGAGTCAGGAACAGGGCCTCCAGGAAACAGAATGTCCTGCTCCCGCAGTTTGAGGCACAGGGTCTCTGCACTGAAATCCTGGGCCTAGGTGGCAGGTCCACCTGTGTCTTCACGGACCTTCCTGTGCCTGCCCATGGTGTGGGGAGGGGGTGAGGAGGTGTGGGCCTTTTGCTTCACTAGAGGCCTGAGGGAGCAGAGCTGCTCCCCAAGACCTGGACTCCTCCTCTCACCCTCCTCCCATCGCTCTCCTCACTGTAGCTATGGCCAGGTGAGGGCTCAAGGCTACCTGAAAACCTTGCTCAGCCCAGGGCCTCCATTGCAGGCATTGTTTCCAAACTCTGTAAGCGCTGTCTCTGAATCTGTAGAAACACTTATTTCTATGTGCCCAGGACAGGGTTAGAGGGAACCAACCTCACCCATTGCAAACTGCACATCACCTCTCCGTGCCCCAATGAGGAGAAGAAAGAGTCAGAAATCAGAAGCCTACCCAAGGCTCCCCTCTCTCCTCTCTCCCAGCCACCCCCCGGCTTCCTCCTTCCACAGAAATAAAGAGGAGGCAGCCACAGAGGGCGAGGAGAGACCCAGGCATTATACTAGGCAGCAGAGTGAGGCATTCTTCCCAGATGATGGTGGGAGGTGATGGAGGTGTCTGAGACCACAAAATAGTTAGGACCTACCGGGCACGGTGGCTCACTTGTGTAATCCCAGCACTTTGTGAGGCCAAGGCAGTCGGATCACGAGGTCAGGAGATCAACACCATCCTGGCTAACATGGTGGAACCCCATCTCCACTAAAAATACAAAAAATTAGCCAGGCGTGGTGGTGGGTGCCTGTAGTCCCAGTTACTCAGGAAGCTGAGGCAGGAGAATGGCATGAAACTGGGAGGTGGAGGTTGCAGTGAGCCGAGATCGCACCACTGCACCCCAGCCTGGGGAACAGTGCGAGACTCCACCCCCCCCCAAAAAAATGAGGACCCTCTTACTAAAGTGAGGAGGGGTGGCATAAACTGAGGCTCAGATGGTGGACCAGATCTCCTGAGCCATCTACTCATTTTTTTGTGTGTTCCAGTTTGGGTAATAGGATAAAATACAGCCTTTGAAGAGGTTCCATTCCTCAGATAAGAATTCTTAGAGGATTCTTGCCCACTCATGCGTTGAGGGGAGACTGCGTCTCACTCTCAGGCCAAAAGAATTGGGGGCTTTCAGGGAATTTGATTGTACCGAAGCTCCCAGACTCTGACATTTAAGACTTATGCCCTCGTAGCAGAGCCCAGCACTGACACCAAAATGGATGAAGGCTGATAGATAATCCCAGAATATTCTAGCTGACACTGACTTGTGGAAAAGAGAATCAAGTTAAAATATTGAGGTGATAAGGTGGCATCCCACAGTGAGAAGAAGAGAGCTTGGGTGGGGGAGGGTAGAGGAGCCATTAGAGGGTTGGACAAGGAGGACACAGAATCTGAGGTAAGTTTGTGAGGAAAACTCCAGATGCTTCAGCGAAGACGGACAAGGAGGTAGGGTGTGAAAGCCATGGGAGCAGCTCTGGTCACCAGGAGAGAGTGGTCAGATTCAGCCCTGGTGTCTGGGGAGGAGGGACTGAAGCCTGGGTGAAGGGAGAGTGCAAGGCGGGCCTTAGGACCTGAGGGGGGCGCAGTGATCACACTGCTGGGGGTGTCCTTCAAGCGCAAGGGGGCTGCAGGAAGACTGGAACTCATTGTCACAATGGAAACTTAGACAACAGTTCCCCAGCCTTGTTCAAAGGCATCACAGGCCTTTCTCCTTTCCACATGGCAATGGGAGGAAAACTTATCTCTGAGATATATGAGATGTTAGTTCTCCATAACCTCTCCTGTCCCCTGGCTGAATTCCTATTTGGAAACAAAATGACTCTCCAGTTTTACATATGACATCCTCACTACAAAAAAGTTCCTGAATGAGAAAGATCTGCCCTCCCTGACCCACTGGTGAGGAATCTCAGCCTGCAAGACCAACGGACTAAATCATCCATGCCATCTCCCATGACAGCGTCATGGTGACCAGGCAGCTTATCTTATGGGTTTGGGTCACACACTGCCTGTCCCTAACATTGCAGCTGGGGACAATTACATGCTAAACTCATGGCCGGGAGATCTGGGGTCCAGATATGACAGGAAAAGGAAAAAGACCAGGAGCTCTGCCTAAGTAGCCACACTGTGTGAACCACTGCATCCTCCAGCCTCATCTTCAGTTTGTGGTGGGTGTTGTCTTGTGAAAATGGAAAGCTGGGCTGGGACACAAGCAAGGGAGTCTCTGACCCACAAATCTCCACCTTGGGCTCTCTGGCCTTTCTGATATTCTGTTCACAGATCAATCCTGGGCCAAGACACATCCATTCTCATCAAAGAGGCATTGACAGGAGAATTAGGTAACCTCAGGAGAGACAAGAAGCAGATAAACACCCTCATGTTGGCCTCCTAAGCACAGAGGAGAAAAAAGAAAGGGAAAGAAGTTCAAGAAGCCACCCTAGAAGCCACTGATGACCATCACCGTGGCCCCTGTCATCCATCTACCCCTCTTTCCAGTCAGGACCAGATTCGTGGGACAGCATGTGGACCGACCCCTCTCTCCATGCACTCTTACGGTGCCTCCTTCTGCTCTCATCTCAAGGCACTGCTTGGCCAGGCCAGCTGTGTCACTGCTGAGAGTCTCCCCTTGGTCCTGGTCACAGGGTCTGGGATCAGCAGCAACCTGGCTTTGACTCAGCCGTGACCCTGCCCCTTCAGGACACAAAGCCAACTATTAAAGCCATAACTGAACTCTCCTAGATTATTCAAACCTTAGATTCTCCTTCTCAATGTCCTATTAGAAAGTGTCATCTCTATTTAAAATTTTCATGTTGTTTTCTCAGGTCTAGAGCTATTTGATTTCCAAAATTCTATACTCACCCTTCTATTCTCATTTCCTGTCATGGCTCATTTTCCACTCAGCAGCTAATGATGCCAACCATGTATCTACAGCCCATTGTCACAAAAAAGAGAGCGGGGAGGGTTCCTTAGACAAATACAGGGTTAGGAAAGAAAAGTGTCATTACCTCTTAGGAATTACTCCAAGATCTCAGAAAATTAATTCCAGAGATTCAAGAGTTTACTCCTCAGAAACGACAGCATGAATACATTAGGTAGTGAATGTTCTCAACGAATAACCTCTGAAAGGTCCAGAGTATATGCTTCAAAAAGTTAAGTGCATAACTTTCACAAGAATGTAGTATTAGCTTATGTCAACAATTTTAATTGGTATATATATTTCTGAAAAAAAGAAGTATGATGGTAAAAGAAATGTAAAAAAGCCTTTTTAAAACACAGTGCTTATAGTCCACCAGGATAGCACCTGTGAAGCAAATTTTCTTGGCTGAAGATACACTGTCTTTTAGAAAAATAGCAAGATAGTTGGAATTTGTCTTCTTCTCTCACAGTAATCTGAAAATTAACAAGATCCCATTTATATGAAATATCTAGAAATATACCTGTACATGTGGACATT
>NW_022323882.1:0-3413 GCF_002776525.5 Piliocolobus tephrosceles
GTCCTCAATTCCACCCCCTTAATCCCTGGGGCAGAGACCAGAGAAGTCCCTGCTGCACTCCAGGGTCTGAGAAGAGATCTCGACGTGGTGGGATCACAGGGGAAGAAGGAAGAAGGGAGTACAGGAGAACCAAGGGCATATGGGCATGACCTGAAGATTCCTGGGGTTTAGGTGAAGATGTAGGGACGTCCACCAAGTAGATACAGATTAATAATATCAGATAAATAACAGGATCTAGGAGAAGTGGACTCCCAGGAAGGAGCGACTGTGATTGAGAAAGACACCCTGGCAGGGCAAGTCCTCAGAAACCCAAGAAGATGCACTTTTGTTCCCTAAGTCCAGGAGCTTGTTCACTGGTTGGCCCTGATCTGCTGGGGCCACTGGAGAGGAAGACAGGGAGGAGCCACGTGTCAGCAGGAGAGAGGTGGAGAGGGGGAGAGCATGGGCAGAAAAAGAGGAGACTCCACGTTGGGAGAGCCTGGATGGGAGGTGTGCGATGGGAATGTCCACATGTAGGGGTATATTTCTAGATATTTCATATAAATGGGATGATGTTAATTTTTAGAGCATTGTGAGAGAAGAAGACAAATTTAAACTATCTTGCTATTTTCTAAAAGACAGTGCATCTTCAGCAAAAAAAAAATTTGCTTCACAGGTGCTATCCTGGTGGACTATAAGCACTGTGGTTTTAAAAGGCTTTTTACATTTCTTTTACCATCATACTGCTTTTTTTTTTCAGAAATGTATATGCCAATTAAAATTGTTGACATAAATTAATACTACATTATTATGAGAGTTACGCACTTCCCTTTTTGACACATATACTCTGGACCTTTCAGAGGTTAGTCATTGAGAAGACCAAGAACATTCACTACCTGATGTATTCATGCTGTTGTTTCTGAGGAGTAAACTCTTGAAGCTCTGGAATTAATTTTCTTGGCTCTTGGAGTAATTCCTAAGAGGTAATGAAACTTTTCTTGCTAACCTTCCGTTTATTTAAGAACCCTCCCGTCTCTCTTTTTTGTGACAATGGGCCGTAGATACATGGTTGGCATCATTAGCTGCTGAGTGGAAAATGAGCCATGACAGGGAATGAGAACAGAAGAGTGAGTATAGAATTTTGGAAATCAAATGGCTCTAGACCTGAGGAAATAGCCTGTTATTATTTGGTATAGACAGCCCTTTCTAGAAGGACACAGAAGGAGAATCTGAAGTTTGGGTAAACTAGGAAGTTCAGTTATGACTTTAATAGTTTAATCGGCTTTGTGTCCTGAAGGGGCAGGGTCACAGCTGAGTCAACGCCAGGTTGCCGTTGACCCCAGACCCTGGGACCAGGACCAAGGGAAGACTCTCAGCAGTGACAAAGGTGACCTCGTGGAGCAGCCGCTTTGAGATGAGAGCAGAAGGAGGCTCCCTATGCAGTGCGGAGACAGAGGGGGAGGTGCAGGTGCTGTCCCCTGAGTCTGGTCCTCTCTTGAAAGAGGGATAGACGGAGGACCGGTGCTGAGGTGATGGTGATCAGTGACACCTTGTGTGGCTTCTTGAGCTTCTTTCCCCTTTGTTTCTCCTCTGAACTTAGGAGGCCAACCTGAGGGTGTTTATCTTCTTGTCTCTCCTGAGGCTGCCTGATTCCCCTATCAGTGCCTCCTTGATGGGCATGGATGTGTCTTGGCCCGGAATTGATTTGTGAAAAGAATATCAGAAAAGTCAGAGAGCCCAAGATGGAGTTTTTTGAGACAGAGACATTCTTCCCTGTGTCTCAGCCCAGCTGTCAGTTTTCACAAGACAACACCCATCACGAACTAAAGATGAGGGTGGAGGGTGCATGATTCACACAGTGGGGCTACTTAGGCAGAGTTCCAGGTCTTTTTCCTTTTTCTGTCTTGTCTGGACCCCAGATCTCTGAGCCATGGGTTCAGCATGTAAGTGTCCTCAGCTGCAATGTTAGGGACAGGCAGTGTGTGGCTGGTCAGATAGTCTCCCTGGTCACCATGATGCTGTCATGGGAGATGGCATGAATGATTTAGTCCGGTTGTCTTGAAGGCTGAGATTCCTCACCAGTGGGTCAGGGAGGGGAAATCTTTCTCATTCTGGAACTAAAAAGTGAAGACGTCGTACATAAAACTGGAGAGTCATTTTGTATCCAAATAGGAGTTCAGCCAGGGGACAAGAGAGGTTATGGAGAACTAACATCTTACATATCTCAGAGATAAGTTTTCCTCTCCCTGTTGCCATGTGGAGAGGAGAAAGGCCTGTGATGATTTTGAACAAGGCTGGGGAGCTGCTGTCTAAGTTTTCATTGTGACAATGACCTCCAGCCTTCCTGCAGCCCCCTTGTGCTTGAAGGACCCCTCAGCAGTGTGATCACTGGGCCCTACTCAGGTCCTAAAGCCCGCCTTGCGCTCTCCCCTCACCCAGGCTGCAATCCCTCCTCCCCAGACACCAGTGCTGAATCTGATCACTCTCTCCCAGTGGCCCCATCTGGTCCCATGGCCTTCATACTTCCTACACCCTTGTTCATCTTCTCTGAAGCATCTTGAATTGTCCTCACAAACTTACCTCAGATCCTCTGTCCTCCTTGTCCAACCATCTAATGGCTCCTCTACCCTTCCCCACCCAAGCTCACCCCTCCGCACTGTAAGGTTCCATCTTATTGCATCCATATTTTTACTTGTCTTTTCCACAAGTCGGTGTCAGCTAGAATATTCTAGGCTTATCCATTAGCCTTGATCCATTTTGGTATCAGTGCTGGGCTCTGCTAAGAGGGCATAAGTCTTAGATGGCAGAGTCTGGGAATTTCAGTACAATCAAATTCCCTTGAAATTCCCCAATTCTTTTGGCCTGAGAGTGAGGCTCAGCCTCCCCTCAAAGCCTGAATAGGCAATAGTTTTCTAAGTATTCTTATCTGATGCCGTGGGCTGAGCAAGGTCCTCAAGTATCCCTGAGCCCTCACCTGGCCATAGCTACAGTGAGGAGAGTGATGGGAGGAGGGTGAGGGAAGGAGTCAAGGTCTTGGGGAGCACCTCTGCTCCCTCAGGCTTCTAGTGAAGCTCAAAGGCCCACACCTCCTCACCCCCTCCCTACACCATGGGGAGGCACAGGAAGGTCTGTGAAGACACAGCGGGACCTGCCACCTCAGCTCAGGATTTCAGTGCAGAGACTCTGTGCCCCAAGCTGCAGAAGCCGGATATTCTGTTTCCTGGAGTCCCTGTTAATGACTCTGAGGACAAAAGTAGGGGAGCCTCCACTCCTAGGCAGGGCCCTGGCTGCCCCTAGGCCCATGGGGAAGCTACAGCAGCAGAAGCTACAGGTCAGGCGTGAGCAGCAGCTGCAGGCACTCACCCTCCTGGAAGAGGAGGAAGGGGGTTCTTGTCTCAGTTCCCCATTGGCCTGGAGCACCGTGTGAGCACTCA
>NW_022323883.1:0-3413 GCF_002776525.5 Piliocolobus tephrosceles
TGAGTGCTCACACGGTGCTCCAGGCCAATGGGGAACTGAGACAAGAACCCCCTTCCTCCTCTTCCAGGAGGGTGAGTGCCTGCAGCTGCTGCTCACGCCTGACCTGTAGCTTCTGCTGCTGTAGCTTCCCCATGGGCCTAGGGGCAGCCAGGGCCCTGCCTAGGAGTGGAGGCTCCCCTACTTTTGTCCTCAGAGTCATTAACAGGGACTCCAGGAAACAGAATATCCGGCTTCTGCAGCTTGGGGCACAGAGTCTCTGCACTGAAATCCTGAGCTGAGGTGGCAGGTCCCGCTGTGTCTTCACAGACCTTCCTGTGCCTCCCCATGGTGTAGGGAGGGGGTGAGGAGGTGTGGGCCTTTGAGCTTCACTAGAAGCCTGAGGGAGCAGAGGTGCTCCCCAAGACCTTGACTCCTTCCCTCACCCTCCTCCCATCACTCTCCTCACTGTAGCTATGGCCAGGTGAGGGCTCAGGGATACTTGAGGACCTTGCTCAGCCCACGGCATCAGATAAGAATACTTAGAAAACTATTGCCTATTCAGGCTTTGAGGGGAGGCTGAGCCTCACTCTCAGGCCAAAAGAATTGGGGAATTTCAAGGGAATTTGATTGTACTGAAATTCCCAGACTCTGCCATCTAAGACTTATGCCCTCTTAGCAGAGCCCAGCACTGATACCAAAATGGATCAAGGCTAATGGATAAGCCTAGAATATTCTAGCTGACACCGACTTGTGGAAAAGACAAGTAAAAATATGGATGCAATAAGATGGAACCTTACAGTGCGGAGGGGTGAGCTTGGGTGGGGAAGGGTAGAGGAGCCATTAGATGGTTGGACAAGGAGGACAGAGGATCTGAGGTAAGTTTGTGAGGACAATTCAAGATGCTTCAGAGAAGATGAACAAGGGTGTAGGAAGTATGAAGGCCATGGGACCAGATGGGGCCACTGGGAGAGAGTGATCAGATTCAGCACTGGTGTCTGGGGAGGAGGGATTGCAGCCTGGGTGAGGGGAGAGCGCAAGGCGGGCTTTAGGACCTGAGTAGGGCCCAGTGATCACACTGCTGAGGGGTCCTTCAAGCACAAGGGGGCTGCAGGAAGGCTGGAGGTCATTGTCACAATGAAAACTTAGACAGCAGCTCCCCAGCCTTGTTCAAAATCATCACAGGCCTTTCTCCTCTCCACATGGCAACAGGGAGAGGAAAACTTATCTCTGAGATATGTAAGATGTTAGTTCTCCATAACCTCTCTTGTCCCCTGGCTGAACTCCTATTTGGATACAAAATGACTCTCCAGTTTTATGTACGACGTCTTCACTTTTTAGTTCCAGAATGAGAAAGATTTCCCCTCCCTGACCCACTGGTGAGGAATCTCAGCCTTCAAGACAACCGGACTAAATCATTCATGCCATCTCCCATGACAGCATCATGGTGACCAGGGAGACTATCTGACCAGCCACACACTGCCTGTCCCTAACATTGCAGCTGAGGACACTTACATGCTGAACCCATGGCTCAGAGATCTGGGGTCCAGACAAGACAGAAAAAGGAAAAAGACCTGGAACTCTGCCTAAGTAGCCCCACTGTGTGAATCATGCACCCTCCACCCTCATCTTTAGTTCGTGATGGGTGTTGTCTTGTGAAAACTGACAGCTGGGCTGAGACACAGGGAAGAATGTCTCTGTCTCAAAAAACTCCATCTTGGGCTCTCTGACTTTTCTGATATTCTTTTCACAAATCAATTCCGGGCCAAGACACATCCATGCCCATCAAGGAGGCACTGATAGGGGAATCAGGCAGCCTCAGGAGAGACAAGAAGATAAACACCCTCAGGTTGGCCTCCTAAGTTCAGAGGAGAAACAAAGGGGAAAGAAGCTCAAGAAGCCACACAAGGTGTCACTGATCACCATCACCTCAGCACCGGTCCTCCGTCTATCCCTCTTTCAAGAGAGGACCAGACTCAGGGGACAGCACCTGCACCTCCCCCTCTGTCTCCGCACTGCATAGGGAGCCTCCTTCTGCTCTCATCTCAAAGCGGCTGCTCCACGAGGTCACCTTTGTCACTGCTGAGAGTCTTCCCTTGGTCCTGGTCCCAGGGTCTGGGGTCAACGGCAACCTGGCGTTGACTCAGCTGTGACCCTGCCCCTTCAGGACACAAAGCCGATTAAACTATTAAAGTCATAACTGAACTTCCTAGTTTACCCAAACTTCAGATTCTCCTTCTGTGTCCTTCTAGAAAGGGCTGTCTATACCAAATAATAACAGGCTATTTCCTCAGGTCTAGAGCCATTTGATTTCCAAAATTCTATACTCACTCTTCTGTTCTCATTCCCTGTCATGGCTCATTTTCCACTCAGCAGCTAATGATGCCAACCATGTATCTACGGCCCATTGTCACAAAAAAGAGAGACGGGAGGGTTCTTAAATAAACGGAAGGTTAGCAAGAAAAGTTTCATTACCTCTTAGGAATTACTCCAAGAGCCAAGAAAATTAATTCCAGAGCTTCAAGAGTTTACTCCTCAGAAACAACAGCATGAATACATCAGGTAGTGAATGTTCTTGGTCTTCTCAATGACTAACCTCTGAAAGGTCCAGAGTATATGTGTCAAAAAGGGAAGTGCGTAACTCTCATAATAATGTAGTATTAATTTATGTCAACAATTTTAATTGGCATATACATTTCTGAAAAAAAAAAGCAGTATGATGGTAAAAGAAATGTAAAAAGCCTTTTAAAACCACAGTGCTTATAGTC
Source organism: Piliocolobus tephrosceles (assembly GCF_002776525.5). Classification (NCBI taxonomy): domain Eukaryota; kingdom Metazoa; phylum Chordata; class Mammalia; order Primates; family Cercopithecidae; genus Piliocolobus; species Piliocolobus tephrosceles. The sequence goes on from NW_022323883.1 coordinate 2,745, forward strand.
CACCAGGATAGCACCTGTGAAGCAAATTTTTTTTTTGCTGAAGATGCACTGTCTTTTAGAAAATAGCAAGATAGTTTAAATTTGTCTTCTTCTCTCACAATGCTCTAAAAATTAACATCATCCCATTTATATGAAATATCTAGAAATATACCCCTACATGTGGACATTCCCATCGCACACCTCCCATCCAGGCTCTCCCAACGTGGAGTCTCCTCTTTTTCTGCCCATGCTCTCCCCCTCTCCACCTCTCTCCTGCTGACACGTGGCTCCTCCCTGTCTTCCTCTCCAGTGGCCCCAGCAGATCAGGGCCAACCAGTGAACAAGCTCCTGGACTTAGGGAACAAAAGTGCATCTTCTTGGGTTTCTGAGGACTTGCCCTGCCAGGGTGTCTTTCTCAATCACAGTCGCTCCTTCCTGGGAGTCCACTTCTCCTAGATCCTGTTATTTATCTGATATTATTAATCTGTATCTACTTGGTGGACGTCCCTACATCTTCACCTAAACCCCAGGAATCTTCAGGTCATGCCCATATGCCCTTGGTTCTCCTGTACTCCCTTCTTCCTTCTTCCCCTGTGATCCCACCACGTCGAGATCTCTTCTCAGACCCTGGAGTGCAGCAGGGACTTCTCTGGTCTCTGCCCCAGGGATTAAGGGGGTGGAATTGAGGAC
>NW_022323884.1:0-363 GCF_002776525.5 Piliocolobus tephrosceles
GGAATACTATGCAGCCATAAAAAAGGATGAGTTTGCGTCCTTTGTAGAGACATGGATGCAGCTGGAAACCATGATTCTTAGCAAATTATCACAAGAAGAGAAAACCAAACACCGCATGTTCTCACTCATAGGTGGGAACTGAACAATGAGCTCACTTGGACTCGGGAAGGGGAACATCACACACTGGGGCCTATCATGGGGAGGGGGGAGGGGGGAGGGATTGCATTGGGGAGTTATACCTGATATAAATGATGAATTGATGGGTGCTGACGAGTTGATGGGTGCAGCACACCAACATGGCACATGTATACATATGTAACCTGCACGTTATGCACATGTACCCTAGAACTTAAAGTATAATAA
>NW_022323884.1:463-4522 GCF_002776525.5 Piliocolobus tephrosceles
GGTGGCGGGCGCCTGTAGTCCCAGCTACTCGGGAGGCTGAGGCAGGAGAATGGCGTGAACCCGAGAGGCGGAGCTTGCAGTGAGCCAAGATCGCCCACTGCACTCCAGCCAGGAGGACAGAGTGAGACTCCGTCTCAAAAAAAAAAAAAAAAGAATATCTAAAGAGTAATTCAAACTCTTACTGGTTGTGGAAAGGAAGCCATAGACATAGATGAAGAATGAATGATTTTTAAAAGTTAATCAGGCCGGTCGCGGTGCCTCACGCTTGTAATCCCAGCACTTTGGGAAGCCGAGGCGGGTGGATCACCTGAAGTCAGGAGTTCGCGACCAGCCTGGCCAACATGGTGAAATCCCATCTCTACTCAAAATACAAAAATTTAGCTGGGTGTGGTGGCGGGCGCCTGTAATCCCAGCTACTTGGAAGGCTGAGGCACGAGAATCACTAGAACCCGGGAAGCGGAGGTTGCAGTGAGCCAAGATCGCGCCATTGCGTTCCAGCCTGGGCAACAAAAGCAAAACTCCGTCTCAAAAAAGAAAAAAAAAAAAAAAAGGGTTAATCAAAGATGCAAAGATGGATACTAAAAGGATATACATACGGTTGAAGTGGAAATTTAAAAATCATATTCACAATATTTTGCAGTTAAATTGGCTTACAACTAAATGACTTATAATGGTATTCATGAATTTAATGTCTTAGAGAGAAGACAGTATTCAAAAATTAGCTCTGGTATTCAAAATGAATGTTTTTCCCAATACAGATTATCTAAGATTAAATGATTCATTTTGCTATACTTTCTAGAGGTTCTATTACCATGATACAAGCTATAATTTTCTCCTGAGACCATTGCAAAACTGCCTGCCTGTTCTCCCTATTTCTTCCACTCTCCTCATGGTCTAGTCCCTCTAACCTAGGCTCATTTTCTTTTTCTTTTCTCTTTTCTTTTTTTCTTTGAGACAGAATCTTGCTCTGTCGCCCAGGCTGGAGTGCAGCCTTGAGATCTTGGCTCACTGCAAGCTCCGCCTCCCGGGTCCACGCCATTCTCCTGCCTCAGCCTCCCGAGTAGCTGGGACTACAGGCGCCCGCCACCACGCCCGGCTAGTTTTTTTTTTTTTTTTGTTTGTTTTTTTTTTTTGTATTTTTAGTAGAAACGGAGTTTCAACGTGTTAGCCAGGATGGTCTCGACCTCCTGACCTCGTGATCCGCCCGCCTAGGCCTCCCAAAGTGCTGGAATTATTACAGGCATGGGCCACTATGCTCGGCCCCTGGCCTCTGTTTCTACCACTTTAGCCCGGACACACTCTGTTCCAGTCACATTGTGTTCTTCCTCAACCTTTTCTCTTATTCTCTCATCTGGAAATGCTCTTGCTCAGATATACACACGACTTTCTCTTTCTTCCCATTTAGCTCTTAGGAGGGACCATTTTATTTGAGAGCCCTTCTAAAACCAAGAGAGTGCCATTCCTATTCCTTAATCTTTTCTAGCTTCTTAATCTAGTTTATTTTTCTTCTATAACATTTGTCACTGTTTTGCAGACCATGTACTGACTTATCTTTTTTGTTTATTGTCTATCTTCTTTGTTAGATATCTTCTGTTTGGCTTTCCAGAGAAACCTCCACTCTTCTGTAGCCTGATTTTTGCCCAGGACACTTATCTGTACTGACAGTATGAAGAAATTCTCTTCTTCTCTGGCACCTTGTTAGGTTTGACTAATGGAGCACCCCAGCAGCATAAAGGAGGAAGGAGAAGAGTGAAGTAAGGTTATGTATCTTACTTGGATCATTTTAATAACTGATTCACTTCAGGCTGGTTGTTTTCTTTTAGCGAAGATCATTTCTCTTCCTAAGAGTGATTTCTTCTACATCTGTGCTACTTAAACCATGATCTAAGGAACTTCAGCATTGGCATCATCTGGGAGCTGAGTAGATAAATAGACTCTCAGGCCCCAACTCAGATTTACTGATTCAAAAGTCTACAGTTCAACATGAGCTCCACGTGATTCATAGGCATGGTAAAGTTTGAGAATCACAGCTTTTCTGGGTTCTAGTAGTTTCTTCATTTCATTGACAGGCATTTTCAAAGGCCAATTTGTTGTACTATTCCTTGTGCTTTCCCTACACTTTGCCAAAAACTTTGCAAATAGCTTATTTTTAATTGTCTTTTTCAAATTATCCCAGTTGTCTAGCTATTTGTGAGAATCCTAGCATGATAGATCCGTCAGACTATGTACTCCATGAGGACAGAGACTCTGTCTGTTTAGTTTACAGTTTTATTGGTAGGTCTTGAAGCAGTTTTTGGCCTATAGTGAGACTCTCAATATGTTTTGATAAACTGAACAATGCTGGGCAGTAAATGTTAGTTTGTATTAGCATTATTATTATTATTTAATATTATTGTTGTGTTACTTCTAGCTTTGATGTTATCCTAAGACACAACGAATACTGATATAGTCAAAATCAGGATTACCAAAATTGATCATCTCTTCTTCCTTTTGCAGCAGTGTAATAGTTTTTGGAACAAATGGAGAGGTCTGTTTAAGAAAGTCACATTAAAGCCGAATCCTAAAAATCAATTAGGAGTTGGACAGGTATAAATAGGAGTGTTTTCCTGGCAGAGTAAACACTTACCTGGAAGTAGTTAGAGAGCTGATTTTCTTAGAACCTATAGTTCACTTAAAGGATTTTGCATTTTGCTTTAAATAAAGGAATTCAGTGAGGAATTTCATGCGGAGAAGTGATATTTTATGCTTTTAAAATATGAATATCTCTCTGATGGCGAGTGATGATGAGCGTTTTTTCATGTGTCTGTTGGCTGTATGAATGTCTTCTTTTGAGAAATGTCTGTTCATATCCTTTGCCCACTTTTTGATGGGGTTGTTTGTTTTTTTCTTGTATATTTGTTTGAGTTCTTTGTAGATTCTGGAAATTAGCCCTTTATCAGATGAGTAGATTGCAAAAATTTTCTCCCATTCTGTAGGTTGCCTGTTCACTCTGATGGTAGTTTCTTTTGCTGTGCAGAAGCTCTTTAGTTTAATTAGATCCCATTTGTCAATTTTGGCTTTTGCTGCCGTTGCTTTTGGTGTTTTAGACATGAAGTCCTTGCCCAGGCCTATGTCCTGAATGGTACTACCTAGATTTTCTTCTAGGGTTTTTATGGTATTAGGTCTAACATTTAAGTCTCTAGTCCATCTTGAATTAATCTTCGTATAAGGAGTAAGGAAAGGATCCAGTTTCAGCTTTCTACTTATGGCTAGCCAATTTTCCCAGCACCATTTATTAAATAGGGAATCCTTTCCCCATTTCTTGTTTCTCTCAGGTTTGTCAAAGATCAGATGGTTGTAGATGTATGGCATTATGTCTGAGGACTCCGTTCTGTTCCATTGGTCTATATCTCTGTTTTGGTACCAGTACCATGCTGTTTTGGTTACTGTAGCCTTGTAGTATAGTTTGAAGTCAGGTAGCGTGATGCCTCCGGCTTTGTCCTTTTGACTTAGGATTGTCTTGGCAATGCGGGCTCTTTTTTGGTTCCATATGAACTTTAAAGCAGTTTTTTCCAAATCTGTGAAGAAACTCATTGGTAGCTTGATGGGGATGGCATTGAATCTATAAATAACCTTGGGCAGTATGGCCATTTTCACGATATTGATTCTTCCTATCCATGAGCATGTTATGTTCTTCCATTTGTTTGTGTCCTCTTTGATTTCACTGAGCAGTGGTTTGTAGTTCTCCTTGAAGAGGTCCTTTACATCCCTTGTAAGTTGGATTCCTAGGTATTTTATTCTCTTTGAAGCAATTGTGAATGGAAGTTCATTCAAATCAAAACCACAATGAGATACCATCTCACACCAGTTAGAATGGCAATCATTAAAAAATCAGGAAACAACAGGTGTTGGAGAGGATGTGGAGAAATAGGAACACTTTTACACTGTTGGTGGGATTGCAAACTAGTTCAACCATTATGGAAAACAGTATGGCAATTCCTCAAAGATCTAGAATTAGATGTACCATATGACCCAGCCATCCCACTACTGGGTATATACCCAAAGGATTATAAATTATGC
>NW_022323885.1:0-4059 GCF_002776525.5 Piliocolobus tephrosceles
GCATAATTTATAATCCTTTGGGTATATACCCAGTAGTGGGATGGCTGGGTCATATGGTACATCTAATTCTAGATCTTTGAGGAATTGCCATACTGTTTTCCATAATGGTTGAACTAGTTTGCAATCCCACCAACAGTGTAAAAGTGTTCCTATTTCTCCACATCCTCTCCAACACCTGTTGTTTCCTGATTTTTTAATGATTGCCATTCTAACTGGTGTGAGATGGTATCTCATTGTGGTTTTGATTTGAATGAACTTCCATTCACAATTGCTTCAAAGAGAATAAAATACCTAGGAATCCAACTTACAAGGGATGTAAAGGACCTCTTCAAGGAGAACTACAAACCACTGCTCAGTGAAATCAAAGAGGACACAAACAAATGGAAGAACATAACATGCTCATGGATAGGAAGAATCAATATCGTGAAAATGGCCATACTGCCCAAGGTTATTTATAGATTCAATGCCATCCCCATCAAGCTACCAATGAGTTTCTTCACAGATTTGGAAAAAACTGCTTTAAAGTTCATATGGAACCAAAAAAGAGCCCGCATTGCCAAGACAATCCTAAGTCAAAAGGACAAAGCCGGAGGCATCACGCTACCTGACTTCAAACTATACTACAAGGCTACAGTAACCAAAACAGCATGGTACTGGTACCAAAACAGAGATATAGACCAATGGAACAGAACGGAGTCCTCAGACATAATGCCATACATCTACAACCATCTGATCTTTGACAAACCTGAGAGAAACAAGAAATGGGGAAAGGATTCCCTATTTAATAAATGGTGCTGGGAAAATTGGCTAGCCATAAGTAGAAAGCTGAAACTGGATCCTTTCCTTACTCCTTATACGAAGATTAATTCAAGATGGACTAGAGACTTAAATGTTAGACCTAATACCATAAAAACCCTAGAAGAAAATCTAGGTAGTACCATTCAGGACATAGGCCTGGGCAAGGACTTCATGTCTAAAACACCAAAAGCAACGGCAGCAAAAGCCAAAATTGACAAATGGGATCTAATTAAACTAAAGAGCTTCTGCACAGCAAAAGAAACTACCATCAGAGTGAACAGGCAACCTACAGAATGGGAGAAAATTTTTGCAATCTACTCATCTGATAAAGGGCTAATTTCCAGAATCTACAAAGAACTCAAACAAATATACAAGAAAAAAACAAACAACCCCATCAAAAAGTGGGCAAAGGATATGAACAGACATTTCTCAAAAGAAGACATTCATACAGCCAACAGACACATGAAAAAACGCTCATCATCACTCGCCATCAGAGAGATATTCATATTTTAAAAGCATAAAATATCACTTCTCCGCATGAAATTCCTCACTGAATTCCTTTATTTAAAGCAAAATGCAAAATCCTTTAAGTGAACTATAGGTTCTAAGAAAATCAGCTCTCTAACTACTTCCAGGTAAGTGTTTACTCTGCCAGGAAAACACTCCTATTTATACCTGTCCAACTCCTAATTGATTTTTAGGATTCGGCTTTAATGTGACTTTCTTAAACAGACCTCTCCATTTGTTCCAAAAACTATTACACTGCTGCAAAAGGAAGAAGAGATGATCAATTTTGGTAATCCTGATTTTGACTATATCAGTATTCGTTGTGTCTTAGGATAACATCAAAGCTAGAAGTAACACAACAATAATATTAAATAATAATAATAATGCTAATACAAACTAACATTTACTGCCCAGCATTGTTCAGTTTATCAAAACATATTGAGAGTCTCACTATAGGCCAAAAACTGCTTCAAGACCTACCAATAAAACTGTAAACTAAACAGACAGAGTCTCTGTCCTCATGGAGTACATAGTCTGACGGATCTATCATGCTAGGATTCTCACAAATAGCTAGACAACTGGGATAATTTGAAAAAGACAATTAAAAATAAGCTATTTGCAAAGTTTTTGGCAAAGTGTAGGGAAAGCACAAGGAATAGTACAACAAATTGGCCTTTGAAAATGCCTGTCAATGAAATGAAGAAACTACTAGAACCCAGAAAAGCTGTGATTCTCAAACTTTACCATGCCTATGAATCACGTGGAGCTCATGTTGAACTGTAGACTTTTGAATCAGTAAATCTGAGTTGGGGCCTGAGAGTCTATTTATCTACTCAGCTCCCAGATGATGCCAATGCTGAAGTTCCTTAGATCATGGTTTAAGTAGCACAGATGTAGAAGAAATCACTCTTAGGAAGAGAAATGATCTTCGCTAAAAGAAAACAACCAGCCTGAAGTGAATCAGTTATTAAAATGATCCAAGTAAGATACATAACCTTACTTCACTCTTCTCCTTCCTCCTTTATGCTGCTGGGGTGCTCCATTAGTCAAACCTAACAAGGTGCCAGAGAAGAAGAGAATTTCTTCATACTGTCAGTACAGATAAGTGTCCTGGGCAAAAATCAGGCTACAGAAGAGTGGAGGTTTCTCTGGAAAGCCAAACAGAAGATATCTAACAAAGAAGATAGACAATAAACAAAAAAGATAAGTCAGTACATGGTCTGCAAAACAGTGACAAATGTTATAGAAGAAAAATAAACTAGATTAAGAAGCTAGAAAAGATTAAGGAATAGGAATGGCACTCTCTTGGTTTTAGAAGGGCTCTCAAATAAAATGGTCCCTCCTAAGAGCTAAATGGGAAGAAAGAGAAAGTCGTGTGTATATCTGAGCAAGAGCATTTCCAGATGAGAGAATAAGAGAAAAGGTTGAGGAAGAACACAATGTGACTGGAACAGAGTGTGTCCGGGCTAAAGTGGTAGAAACAGAGGCCAGGGGCCGAGCATAGTGGCCCATGCCTGTAATAATTCCAGCACTTTGGGAGGCCTAGGCGGGCGGATCACGAGGTCAGGAGGTCGAGACCATCCTGGCTAACACGTTGAAACTCCGTTTCTACTAAAAATACAAAAAAAAAAAACAAACAAAAAAAAAAAAAAAACTAGCCGGGCGTGGTGGCGGGCGCCTGTAGTCCCAGCTACTCGGGAGGCTGAGGCAGGAGAATGGCGTGGACCCGGGAGGCGGAGCTTGCAGTGAGCCAAGATCTCAAGGCTGCACTCCAGCCTGGGCGACAGAGCAAGATTCTGTCTCAAAGAAAAAAAGAAAAGAGAAAAGAAAAAGAAAATGAGCCTAGGTTAGAGGGACTAGACCATGAGGAGAGTGGAAGAAATAGGGAGAACAGGCAGGCAGTTTTGCAATGGTCTCAGGAGAAAATTATAGCTTGTATCATGGTAATAGAACCTCTAGAAAGTATAGCAAAATGAATCATTTAATCTTAGATAATCTGTATTGGGAAAAACATTCATTTTGAATACCAGAGCTAATTTTTGAATACTGTCTTCTCTCTAAGACATTAAATTCATGAATACCATTATAAGTCATTTAGTTGTAAGCCAATTTAACTGCAAAATATTGTGAATATGATTTTTAAATTTCCACTTCAACCGTATGTATATCCTTTTAGTATCCATCTTTGCATCTTTGATTAACCCTTTTTTTTTTTTTTTTCTTTTTTGAGACGGAGTTTTGCTTTTGTTGCCCAGGCTGGAACGCAATGGCGCGATCTTGGCTCACTGCAACCTCCGCTTCCCGGGTTCTAGTGATTCTCGTGCCTCAGCCTTCCAAGTAGCTGGGATTACAGGCGCCCGCCACCACACCCAGCTAAATTTTTGTATTTTGAGTAGAGATGGGATTTCACCATGTTGGCCAGGCTGGTCGCGAACTCCTGACTTCAGGTGATCCACCCGCCTCGGCTTCCCAAAGTGCTGGGATTACAAGCGTGAGGCACCGCGACCGGCCTGATTAACTTTTAAAAATCATTCATTCTTCATCTATGTCTATGGCTTCCTTTCCACAACCAGTAAGAGTTTGAATTACTCTTTAGATATTCTTTTTTTTTTTTTTTTGAGACGGAGTCTCACTCTGTCCTCCTGGCTGGAGTGCAGTGGGCGATCTTGGCTCACTGCAAGCTCCGCCTCTCGGGTTCACGCCATTCTCCTGCCTCAGCCTCCCGAGTAGCTGGGACTACAGGCGCCCGCCACC